>NW_027455437.1:0-37070 GCF_040206685.1 Ascaphus truei
GTTACAGGGGTACGAGTTAGGAGAGAACGCGGGACGTTACAGGGGTACGAGTTAGGAGAGAACGCGGGACGTTACAGGGGTACGAGTTAGGAGAGAACGCGGGACGTTACAGGGGTACGAGTTAGGGGAGAACGCGGGACGTTACAGGGGTACGAGTTAGGAGAGAACGCGGGACGTTACAGGGGTACGAGTTAGGGAGAGACGCGGGACGTTACAGGGGTACGAGTTAGGAGAGAACGCGGGACGTTACAGGGGTACGAGTTAGGAGAGAACGCGGGACGTTACAGGGGTACGAGTTAGGAGAGAACGCGGGACGTTACAGGGGTACGAGTTAGGGAGAGAACGCGGGACGTTACAGGGGTACGAGTTAGGGAGAGAACGCGGGACGTTACAGGGGTACGAGTTAGGAGAGAACGCGGGACGTTACAGGGGTACGAGTTAGGGAGAGAACGCGGGACGTTACAGGGGTACGAGTTAGGAGAGAACGCGGGACGTTACAGGGGTACGAGTTAGGGAGAGAACGCGGGACGTTACAGGGGTACGAGTTAGGAGAGAACGCGGGACGTTACAGGGGTACGAGTTAGGAGAGAACGCGGGACGTTACAGGGGTACGAGTTAGGGGAGAACGCGGGACGTTACAGGGGTACGAGTTAGGAGAGAACGCGGGACGTTACAGGGGTACGAGTTAGGAGGAGAACGCGGGACGTTACAGGGTACGAGTTAGGGAGAGACGCGGGACGTTACAGGGGTACGAGTTAGGAGAGAACGCGGGACGTTACAGGGGTACGAGTTAGGAGAGAACGCGGGACGTTACAGGGGTACGAGTTAGGAGAGAACGCGGGACGTTACAGGGGTACGAGTTAGGGAGAGAACGCGGGACGTTACAGGGGTACGAGTTAGGAGAGAACGCGGGACGTTACAGGGGTACGAGTTAGGGGAGAACGCGGGACGTTACAGGGGTACGAGTTAGGAGAGAACGCGGGACGTTACAGGGGTACGAGTTAGGGGAGAACGCGGGCGTTACAGGGGTACGAGTTAGGAGAGAACGCGGGACGTTACAGGGGTACGAGTTAGGAGAGAACGCGGGACGTTACAGGGGTACGAGTTAGGGGAGAACGCGGGACGTTACAGGGGTACGAGTTAGGAGAGAACGCGGGACGTTACAGGGGTACGAGTTAGGGAGAGAACGCGGGACGTTACAGGGGTACGAGTTAGGGGAGAACGCGGGACGTTACAGGGTACGAGTTAGGAGAGAACGCGGGACGTTACAGGGGTACGAGTTAGGGGAGAACGCGGGACGTTACAGGGGTACGAGTTAGGGAGAGAACGCGGGACGTTACAGGGGTACGAGTTAGGGAGAGAACGCGGGACGTTACAGGGGTACGAGTTAGGAGAGAACGCGGGGACGTTACAGGGGTACGAGTTAGGAGAGAACGCGGGACGTTACAGGGGTACGAGTTAGGAGAGAACGCGGGACGTTACAGGGGTACGAGTTAGGAGAGAACGCGGGACGTTACAGGGGTACGAGTTAGGGAGAGAACGCGGGACGTTACAGGGGTACGAGTTAGGGGAGAACGCGGGACGTTACAGGGGTACGAGTTAGGGAGAGAACGCGGGGACGTTACAGGGGTACGAGTTAGGGGAGAACGCGGGACGTTACAGGGGTACGAGTTAGGAGAGAACGCGGGACGTTACAGGGGTACGAGTTAGGGGAGAGACGCGGGACGTTACAGGGGTACGAGTTAGGGAGAAGCGCGGGACGTTACAGGGGTACGAGTTAGGGAGAGACGCGGGACGTTACAGGGGTACGAGTTAGGGAGAGAACGCGGGACGTTACAGGGGTACGAGTTAGGGAGAGAACGCGGGACGTTACAGGGGTACGAGTTAGGGAGAGACGCGGGACGTTACAGGGGTACGAGTTAGGGGAGAACGCGGGACGTTACAGGGGTACGAGTTAGGGAGAACGCGGGACGTTACAGGGGTACGAGTTAGGAGAGAACGCGGGACGTTACAGGGGTACGAGTTAGGGGAGAACGCGGGACGTTACAGGGGTACGAGTTAGGGAGAGAACGCGGGACGTTACAGGGGTACGAGTTAGGGAGAACGCGGGACGTTACAGGGGTACGAGTTAGGGGAGAGCGCGGGACGTTACAGGGGTACGAGTTAGGGGAGAACGCGGGACGTTACAGGGGTACGAGTTAGGGGAGAACGCGGGACGTTACAGGGGTACGAGTTAGGGAGAGAGCGCGGGACGTTACAGGGGTACGAGTTAGGAGAGAACGCGGGACGTTACAGGGGTACGAGTTAGGGGAGAACGCGGGACGTTACAGGGGTACGAGTTAGGGGAGAACGCGGGACGTTACAGGGGTACGAGTTAGGGAGAACGCGGGACGTTACAGGGGTACGAGTTAGGAGAGAACGCGGGGCTACGAGTTAGGGGAGAACGCGGACGTTACAGGGGTACGAGTTAGGAGAGAACGCGGGACGTTACAGGGGTACGAGTTAGGGGAGAACGCGGGACGTTACAGGGGTACGAGTTAGGGGAGAACGCGGGACGTTACAGGGGTACGAGTTAGGGGAGAACGCGGGACGTTACAGGGGTACGAGTTAGGAGAGAACGCGGGACGTTACAGGGGTACGAGTTAGGAGAGAGCGCGGGACGTTACAGGGGTACGAGTTAGGGGAGAACGCGGGACGTTACAGGGGTACGAGTTAGGGAGAACGCGGGACGTTACAGGGGTACGAGTTAGGGGAGAGCGCGGGGACGTTACAGGGGTACGAGTTAGGGAGAGACGCGGGACGTTACAGGGGTACGAGTTAGGGGAGAACGCGGGACGTTACAGGGGTACGAGTTAGGAGAGAACGCGGGACGTTACAGGGGTACGAGTTAGGGAGAGAACGCGGGACGTTACAGGGGTACGAGTTAGGAGAGAACGCGGGACGTTACAGGGGTACGAGTTAGGGGAGAACGCGGGACGTTACAGGGGTACGAGTTAGGAGAGAACGCGGGACGTTACAGGGGTACGAGTTAGGGAGAACGCGGGACGTTACAGGGGTACGAGTTAGGAGAGAACGCGGGACGTTACAGGGGTACGAGTTAGGGGAGAACGCGGGACGTTACAGGGGTACGAGTTAGGAGAGAACGCGGACGTTACAGGGGTACGAGTTAGGGGAGAACGCGGGACGTTACAGGGGTACGAGTTAGGGAGAGAACGCGGGACGTTACAGGGGTACGAGTTAGGGGAGAACGCGGGACGTTACAGGGGTACGAGTTAGGGAGAGACGCGGGACGTTACAGGGGTACGAGTTAGGAGAGAACGCGGGACGTTACAGGGGTACGAGTTAGGAGAGAACGCGGGACGTTACAGGGGTACGAGTTAGGGGAGAACGCGGGACGTTACAGGGGTACGAGTTAGGGAGAACGCGGGACGTTACAGGGGTACGAGTTAGGAGAGAACGCGGGCGTTACAGGGGTACGAGTTAGGGGAGAACGCGGGACGTTACAGGGGTACGAGTTAGGGAGAGAACGCGGGACGTTACAGGGGTACGAGTTAGGAGAGAACGCGGGACGTTACAGGGGTACGAGTTAGGGGAGAACGCGGGACGTTACAGGGGTACGAGTTAGGGAGAGAACGCGGGACGTTACAGGGGTACGAGTTAGGGAGAGAACGCGGGACGTTACAGGGGTACGAGTTAGGGGAGAACGCGGGACGTTACAGGGGTACGAGTTAGGGGAGAACGCGGGACGTTACAGGGGTACGAGTTAGGAGAGAACGCGGGACGTTACAGGGGTACGAGTTAGGAGAGAACGCGGGACGTTACAGGGGTACGAGTTAGGAGAGAACGCGGGACGTTACAGGGGTACGAGTTAGGAGAGAACGCGGGCGTTACAGGGGTACGAGTTAGGGAGAAGACGCGGGACGTTACAGGGGTACGAGTTAGGAGAGAACGCGGGACGTTACAGGGGTACGAGTTAGGGGAGAACGCGGGACGTTACAGGGGTACGAGTTAGGGGAGAACGCGGGGACGTTACAGGGGTACGAGTTAGGGGAGAACGCGGGACGTTACAGGGGTACGAGTTAGGAGAGACGCGGGACGTTACAGGGGTACGAGTTAGGGAGAGAACGCGGGACGTTACAGGGGTACGAGTTAGGAGAGAACGCGGGGACGTTACAGGGGTACGAGTTAGGGGAGAGAACGCGGGACGTTACAGGGGTACGAGTTAGGAGAGAACGCGGGACGTTACAGGGGTACGAGTTAGGGGAGAACGCGGGGACGTTACAGGGGTACGAGTTAGGGGAGAACGCGGGACGTTACAGGGGTACGAGTTAGGGAGAACGCGGGACGTTACAGGGGTACGAGTTAGGAGAGAACGCGGGACGTTACAGGGGTACGAGTTAGGAGAGAACGCGGGACGTTACAGGGGTACGAGTTAGGGGAGAACGCGGGACGTTACAGGGGTACGAGTTAGGGGAGAACGCGGGACGTTACAGGGGTACGAGTTAGGGAGAACGCGGGACGTTACAGGGGTACGAGTTAGGGGAGAGACGCGGGACGTTACAGGGGTACGAGTTAGGAGAGAACGCGGGACGTTACAGGGGTACGAGTTAGGGGAGAACGCGGGACGTTACAGGGGTACGAGTTAGGGAGAACGCGGGACGTTACAGGGGTACGAGTTAGGGGAGAGACGCGGGACGTTACAGGGGTACGAGTTAGGAGAGAACGCGGGACGTTACAGGGGTACGAGTTAGGGAGAACGCGGGACGTTACAGGGGTACGAGTTAGGGGAGAACGCGGGACGTTACAGGGGTACGAGTTAGGGGAGAACGCGGGACGTTACAGGGGTACGAGTTAGGAGAGACGCGGGGCTACGAGTTAGGGAGAACGCGGGACGTTACAGGGGTACGAGTTAGGAGAGAACGCGGGACGTTACAGGGGTACGAGTTAGGGGAGAACGCGGGACGTTACAGGGGTACGAGTTAGGGGAGAACGCGGGACGTTACAGGGGTACGAGTTAGGGGAGAACGCGGGACGTTACAGGGGTACGAGTTAGGAGAGAACGCGGGACGTTACAGGGGTACGAGTTAGGAGAGAGCGCGGGGCGTTACAGGGGTACGAGTTAGGGGAGAACGCGGGACGTTACAGGGGTACGAGTTAGGGGAGAACGCGGGACGTTACAGGGGTACGAGTTAGGGGAGAGCGCGGGGCGTTACAGGGGTACGAGTTAGGGGAGAGCGCGGGACGTTACAGGGGTACGAGTTAGGGGAGAACGCGGGACGTTACAGGGGTACGAGTTAGGAGAGAACGCGGGACGTTACAGGGGTACGAGTTAGGAGAGAACGCGGGACGTTACAGGGGTACGAGTTAGGGGAGAACGCGGGACGTTACAGGGGTACGAGTTAGGGGAGAACGCGGGACGTTACAGGGGTACGAGTTAGGAGAGAACGCGGGACGTTACAGGGGTACGAGTTAGGAGAGAACGCGGGGCGTTACAGGGGTACGAGTTAGGAGAGAACGCGGGACGTTACAGGGGTACGAGTTAGGGGAGAACGCGGGACGTTACAGGGGTACGAGTTAGGAGAGAGCGCGGGACGTTACAGGGGTACGAGTTAGGGGAGAACGCGGGACGTTACAGGGGTACGAGTTAGGGGAGAACGCGGGACGTTACAGGGGTACGAGTTAGGGGAGAACGCGGGACGTTACAGGGGTACGAGTTAGGGGAGAGCGCGGGACGTTACAGGGGTACGAGTTAGGAGAGAACGCGGGACGTTACAGGGGTACGAGTTAGGGGAGAACGCGGGACGTTACAGGGGTACGAGTTAGGGGAGAACGTGGGACGTTACAGGGGTACGAGTTAGGGGAGAACGCGGGACGTTACAGGGGTACGAGTTAGGAGAGAACGCGGGGCGTTACAGGGGTACGAGTTAGGGGAGAACGCGGGACGTTACAGGGGTACGAGTTAGGGGAGAACGCGGGACGTTACAGGGGTACGAGTTAGGAGAGAACGCGGGACGTTACAGGGGTACGAGTTAGGGGAGAACGCGGGACGTTACAGGGGTACGAGTTAGGGGAGAACGCGGGACGTTACAGGGGGAGTTAGGAGAGAACGCGGGACGTTACAGGGGTACGAGTTAGGGGAGAACGCGGGACGTTACAGGGGTACGAGTTAGGGGAGAACGCGGGACGTTACAGGGGTACGAGTTAGGAGAGAACGCGGGACGTTACAGGGGTACGAGTTAGGAGAGAACGCGGGGCGTTACAGGGGTACGAGTTAGGAGAGAACGCGGGACGTTACAGGGGTACGAGTTAGGAGAGAACGCGGGGCGTTACAGGGGTACGAGTTAGGAGAGCGCGGGACGTTACAGGGGTACGAGTTAGGAGAGAACGCGGGACGTTACAGGGGTACGAGTTAGGGGAGAACGCGGGACGTTACAGGGGTACGAGTTAGGGGAGAACGCGGGGCGTTACAGGGGTACGAGTTAGGGGAGAACGCGGGACGTTACAGGGGTACGAGTTAGGAGAGAGCGCGGGACGTTACAGGGGTACGAGTTAGGGGAGAACGCGGGACGTTACAGGGGTACGAGTTAGGAGAGAACGCGGGACGTTACAGGGGTACGAGTTAGGGGAGAACGCGGGACGTTACAGGGGTACGAGTTAGGGGAGAACGCGGGACGTTACAGGGGTACGAGTTAGGGGAGAACGCGGGGCGTTACAGGGGTACGAGTTAGGGGAGAACGCGGGACGTTACAGGGGTACGAGTTAGGAGAGAACGCGGGACGTTACAGGGGTACGAGTTAGGAGAGAACGCGGGGCGTTACAGGGGTACGAGTTAGGAGAGAACGCGGGACGTTACAGGGGTACGAGTTAGGGGAGAACGCGGGACGTTACAGGGGTACGAGTTAGGGGAGAACGCGGGACGTTACAGGGGTACGAGTTAGGGGAGAACGCGGGACGTTACAGGGGTACGAGTTAGGGGAGAGCGCGGGACGTTACAGGGGTACGAGTTAGGAGAGAACGCGGGACGTTACAGGGGTACGAGTTAGGGGAGAACGCGGGACGTTACAGGGGTACGAGTTAGGGGAGAACGCGGGACGTTACAGGGGTACGAGTTAGGGGAGAACGCGGGACGTTACAGGGGTACGAGTTAGGAGAGAACGCGGGGCGTTACAGGGGTACGAGTTAGGGGAGAACGCGGGACGTTACAGGGGTACGAGTTAGGGGAGAACGCGGGACGTTACAGGGGTACGAGTTAGGGGAGAGCGCGGGGCGTTACAGGGGTACGAGTTAGGGGAGAACGCGGGACGTTACAGGGGTACGAGTTAGGGGAGAACGCGGGACGTTACAGGGGTACGAGTTAGGAGAGAACGCGGGACGTTACAGGGGTACGAGTTAGGGGAGAACGCGGGACGTTACAGGGGTACGAGTTAGGGGAGAACGCGGGACGTTACAGGGGACGAGTTAGGAGAGAACGCGGGACGTTACAGGGGTACGAGTTAGGGGAGAACGCGGGACGTTACAGGGGTACGAGTTAGGGGAGAGCGCGGGACGTTACAGGGGTACGAGTTAGGAGAGAACGCGGGACGTTACAGGGGTACGAGTTAGGAGAGAACGCGGGGCGTTACAGGGGTACGAGTTAGGAGAGAACGCGGGGCGTTACAGGGGTACGAGTTAGGGGAGAACGCGGGACGTTACAGGGGTACGAGTTAGGGGAGAACGCGGGACGTTACAGGGGTACGAGTTAGGGGAGAACGCGGGACGTTACAGGGGTACGAGTTAGGAGAGAACGCGGGACGTTACAGGGGTACGAGTTAGGAGAGAACGCGGGGCGTTACAGGGGTACGAGTTAGGAGAGAACGCGGGACGTTACAGGGGTACGAGTTAGGAGAGAACGCGGGGCGTTACAGGGGTACGAGTTAGGAGAGCGCGGGACGTTACAGGGGTACGAGTTAGGAGAGAACGCGGGACGTTACAGGGGTACGAGTTAGGGGAGAACGCGGGACGTTACAGGGGTACGAGTTAGGGGAGAACGCGGGGCGTTACAGGGGTACGAGTTAGGGGAGAACGCGGGACGTTACAGGGGTACGAGTTAGGAGAGAGCGCGGGACGTTACAGGGGTACGAGTTAGGGGAGAACGCGGGACGTTACAGGGGTACGAGTTAGGAGAGAACGCGGGACGTTACAGGGGTACGAGTTAGGAGAGAACGCGGGGCGTTACAGGGGTACGAGTTAGGAGAGAACGCGGGACGTTACAGGGGTACGAGTTAGGGGAGAACGCGGGACGTTACAGGGGTACGAGTTAGGGGAGAACGCGGGGCGTTACAGGGGTACGAGTTAGGGGAGAACGCGGGACGTTACAGGGGTACGAGTTAGGAGAGAACGCGGGACGTTACAGGGGTACGAGTTAGGAGAGAACGCGGGACGTTACAGGGGTACGAGTTAGGAGAGAACGCGGGACGTTACAGGGGTACGAGTTAGGGGAGAACGCGGGACGTTACAGGGGTACGAGTTAGGGGAGAACGCGGGACGTTACAGGGGTACGAGTTAGGGGAGAACGCGGGACGTTACAGGGGTACGAGTTAGGAGAGAACGCGGGGCGTTACAGGGGTACGAGTTAGGGGAGAACGCGGGACGTTACAGGGGTACGAGTTAGGGGAGAACGCGGGACGTTACAGGGGTACGAGTTAGGGGAGAACGCGGGACGTTACAGGGGTACGAGTTAGGAGAGAACGCGGGACGTTACAGGGGTACGAGTTAGGAGAGAACGCGGGACGTTACAGGGGTACGAGTTAGGGGAGAACGCGGGACGTTACAGGGGTACGAGTTAGGAGAGAACGCGGGGCGTTACAGGGGTACGAGTTAGGAGAGAACGCGGGACGTTACAGGGGTACGAGTTAGGAGAGAACGCGGGGCGTTACAGGGGTACGAGTTAGGGGAGAACGCGGGACGTTACAGGGGTACGAGTTAGGGGAGAACGCGGGACGTTACAGGGGTACGAGTTAGGAGAGAACGCGGGACGTTACAGGGGTACGAGTTAGGAGAGAACGCGGGGCGTTACAGGGGTACGAGTTAGGGGAGAACGCGGGACGTTACAGGGGTACGAGTTAGGAGAGAACGCGGGACGTTACAGGGGTACGAGTTAGGGGAGAACGCGGGACGTTACAGGGGTACGAGTTAGGAGAGAACGCGGGACGTTACAGGGGTACGAGTTAGGAGAGAACGCGGGACGTTACAGGGGTACGAGTTAGGAGAAAACGCGGGACGTTACAGGGGTACGAGTTAGGAGAGAACGCGGGGCGTTACAGGGGTACGAGTTAGGAGAGAACGCGGGACGTTACAGGGGTACGAGTTAGGAGAGAACGCGGGACGTTACAGGGGTACGAGTTAGGAGAGAACGCGGGACGTTACAGGGGTACGAGTTAGGAGAGAGCGCGGGGCGTTACAGGGGTACGAGTTAGGGGAGAACGCGGGACGTTACAGGGGTACGAGTTAGGGGAGAACGCGGGACGTTACAGGGGTACGAGTTAGGGGAGAACGCGGGGCGTTACAGGGGTACGAGTTAGGGGAGAACGCGGGACGTTACAGGGGTACGAGTTAGGGGAGAACGCGGGACGTTACAGGGGTACGAGTTAGGAGAGAACGCAGGGCGTTACAGGGGTACGAGTTAGGAGAGAACGCGGGACGTTACAGGGGTACGAGTTAGGGGAGAACGCGGGACGTTACAGGGGTACGAGTTAGGGGAGAACGCGGGACGTTACAGGGGGAGTTAGGAGAGAACGCGGGACGTTACAGGGGTACGAGTTAGGAGAACGCGGGACGTTACAGGGGTACGAGTTAGGAGAGAACGCGGGACGTTACAGGGGTACGAGTTAGGAGAGAACGCGGGGCGTTACAGGGGTACGAGTTAGGAGAGAACGCGGGACGTTACAGGGGTACGAGTTAGGAGAACGCGGGACGTTACAGGGGTACGAGTTAGGAGAGAACGCGGGACGTTACAGGGGTACGAGTTAGGAGAGAACGCGGGGCGTTACAGGGGTACGAGTTAGGGGAGAACGCGGGACGTTACAGGGGTACGAGTTAGGAGAGAACGCGGGACGTTACAGGGGTACGAGTTAGGGGAGAACGCGGGACGTTACAGGGGTACGAGTTAGGGGAGAACGCGGGACGTTACAGGGGTACGAGTTAGGAGAGAACGCGGGACGTTACAGGGGTACGAGTTAGGAGAGAACGCGGGGCGTTACAGGGGTACGAGTTAGGAGAGAACGCGGGACGTTACAGGGGTACGAGTTAGGAGAGAACGCGGGGCGTTACAGGGGTACGAGTTAGGAGAGAGCGCGGGGCGTTACAGGGGTACGAGTTAGGGGAGAACGCGGGGCGTTACAGGGGTACGAGTTAGGGGAGAACGCGGGGCGTTACAGGGGTACGAGTTAGGGGAGAACGCGGGACGTTACAGGGGTACGAGTTAGGGGAGAACGCGGGACGTTACAGGGGTACGAGTTAGGAGAGAGCGCGGGACGTTACAGGGGTACGAGTTAGGAGAGAACGCGGGACGTTACAGGGGTACGAGTTAGGGGAGAGCGCGGGACGTTACAGGGGTACGAGTTAGGGGAGAGCGCGGGACGTTACAGGGGTACAAGTTAGGGGAGAGCGCGGGACGTTACAGGGGTACGAGTTAGGGGAGAACGAGGGACGTTACAGGGGTACGAGTTAGGGGAGAACGCGGGGCGTTACAGGGGTACGAGTTAGGAGAGAACGCGGGGCGTTACAGGGGTACGAGTTAGGGGAGAGCGCGGGACGTTACAGGGGTACGAGTTAGGGGAGAACGCGGGACGTTACAGGGGTACGAGTTAGGAGAGAACGCGGGACGTTACAGGGGTACGAGTTAGGAGAGAACGCGGGACGTTACAGGGGTACGAGTTAGGGGAGAACGCGGGACGTTACAGGGGTACGAGTTAGGAGAGAACGCGGGACGTTACAGGGGTACGAGTTAGGGGAGAGCGCGGGACGTTACAGGGGTACGAGTTAGGGGAGAACGCGGGACGTTACAGGGGTACGAGTTAGGGGAGAACGCGGGACGTTACAGGGGTACGAGTTAGGGGAGAGCGCGGGACGTTACAGGGGTACGAGTTAGGAGAGAACGCGGGACGTTACAGGGGTACGAGTTAGGGGAGAACGCGGGACGTTACAGGGGTACGAGTTAGGGGAGAACGCGGGACGTTACAGGGGTACGAGTTAGGGGAGAACGCGGGACGTTACAGGGGTACGAGTTAGGAGAGAACGCGGGGCGTTACAGGGGTACGAGTTAGGGGAGAACGCGGGACGTTACAGGGGTACGAGTCAGGGGAGAACGCGGGACGTTACAGGGGTACGAGTTAGGGGAGAACGCAGGACGTTACAGGGGTACGAGTTAGGGGAGAACGCGGGACGTTACAGGGGTACGAGTAAGGAGAGAACGAGGGACGTTACAGGGGTACGAGTTAGGAGAGAACGCGGGACGTTACAGGGGTACGAGTTAGGGGAGAACGCGGGACGTTACAGGGGTACGAGTTATGGGAGAACGCGGGACGTTACAGGGGTACGAGTTAGGGGAGAACGCGGGACGTTACAGGGGTACGAGTTAGGGGAGAACGCGGGACGTTACAGGGGTACGAGTTAGGGGAGAACGCGGGACGTTACAGGGGTACGAGTTAGGAGAGAACGCGGGACGTTACAGGGGTACGAGTTAGGGGAGAACGCGGGACGTTACAGGGGTACGAGTTAGGGGAGAACGCGGGACGTTACAGGGGTACGAGTTAGGGGAGAACGCGGGGCGTTACAGGGGTACGAGTTAGGAGAGAACGCGGGGCGTTACAGGGGTACGAGTTAGGGGAGAGCGCGGGGCGTTACAGGGGTACGAGTTAGGGGAGAACGCGGGACGTTACAGGGGTACGAGTTAGGAGAGAGCGCGGGACGTTACAGAGGTACGAGTTAGGGGAGAACGCGGGACGTTACAGGGGTACGAGTTAGGAGAGAACGCGGGACGTTACAGGGGTACGAGTTAGGGGAGAGCGCGGGACGTTACAGGGGTACGAGTTAGGGGAGAACGCGGGACGTTACAGGGGTACGAGTTAGGAGAGAACGCGGGACGTTACAGGGGTACGAGTTAGGAGAGAACGCGGGACGTTACAGGGGTACGAGTTAGGGGAGAACGCGGGACGTTACAGGGGTACGAGTTAGGAGAGAACGCGGGACGTTACAGGGGTACGAGTTAGGAGAGAACGCGGGACGTTACAGGGGTACGAGTTAGGAGAGAGCGTGGGACGTTACAGGGGTACGAGTTAGGAGAGAGCGCGGGACGTTACAGGGGTACGAGTTAGGGGAGAACGCGGGACGTTACAGGGGTACGAGTTAGGAGAGAACGCGGGGCGTTACAGGGGTACGAGTTAGGGGAGAACGCGGGACGTTACAGGGGTACGAGTTAGGGGAGAACGCGGGGCGTTACAGGTGTACGAGTTAGGGGAGAACGCGGGACGTTACAGGGGTACGAGTTAGGGGAGAACGCGGGACGTTACAGGGGTACGAGTTAGGAGAGAACGCGGGACGTTACAGGGGTACGAGTTAGGGGAGAACGCGGGACGTTACAGGGGTACGAGTTAGGAGAGAACGCGGGACGTTACAGGGGTACGAGTTAGGGGAGAACGCGGGGCGTTACAGGTGTACGAGTTAGGGGAGAACGCGGGACGTTACAGGGGTACGAGTTAGGGGAGAACGCGGGACGTTACAGGGGTACGAGTTAGGAGAGAACGCGGGACGTTACAGGGGTACGAGTTAGGGGAGAACGCGGGACGTTACAGGGGTACGAGTTAGGAGAGAACGCGGGACGTTACAGGGGTACGAGTTAGGGGAGAACGCGGGGCGTTACAGGTGTACGAGTTAGGGGAGAACGCGGGACGTTACAGGGGTACGAGTTAGGAGAAAACGCGGGACGTTACAGGGGTACGAGTTAGGAGAGAACGCGGGACGTTACAGGGGTACGAGTTAGGAGAGAACGCGGGACGTTACAGGGGTACGAGTTAGGAGAGAACGCGGGACGTTACAGGGGTACGAGTTAGGGGAGAACGCGGGACGTTACAGGGGTACGAGTTAGGGGAGAACGCGGGACGTTACAGGGGTACGAGTTAGGGGAATACGCGGGACGTTACAGGGGTACGAGTTAGGGGAGAACGCGGGACGTTACAGGGGTACGAGTTAGGGGAGAACGCGGGACGTTACAGGGGTACGAGTTAGGGGAGAGCGCGGGACGTTACAGGGGTACGAGTTAGGAGAGAACGCGGGACGTTACAAGGGTACGAGTTAGGGGAGAACGCGGGACGTTACAGGGGTACGAGTTAGGGGAGAGCGCGGGACGTTACAGGGGTACGAGTTAGGAGAGAACGCGGGACGTTACAGGGGTACGAGTTAGGGGAGAACGCGGGGCGTTACAGGGGTACGAGTTAGGGGAGAACGCGGGACGTTACAGGGGTACGAGTTAGGGGAGAACGCGGGACGTTACAGGGGTACGAGTTAGGGGAGAACGCGGGACGTTACAGGGGTACGAGTTAGGAGAGAACGCGGGACATTACAGGGGTACGAGTTAGGGGAGAACGCGGGACGTTACAGGGGTACGAGTTAGGGGAGAACGCGGGACGTTACAGGGGTACGAGTTAGGAGAGAGCGCGGGGCGTTACAGGGGTACGAGTTAGGAGAGAACGCGGGACGTTACAGGGGTACGAGTTAGGAGAGAACGCGGGACGTTACAGGGGTACGAGTTAGGAGAGAACGCGGGACGTTACAGGGGTACGAGTTAGGAGAGAA
The DNA here is from genome assembly GCF_040206685.1 of Ascaphus truei. NCBI lineage: Eukaryota > Metazoa > Chordata > Amphibia > Anura > Ascaphidae > Ascaphus > Ascaphus truei. Next base: position 13,831 of record NW_027455437.1, read on the forward strand.
CGCGGGGCATTACAGGGGTACGAGTTAGGGGAGAACGCGGGACGTTACAGGGGTACGAGTTAGGGGAGAGCGCGGGGCGTTACAGGGGTACGAGTTAGGGGAGAACGCGGGACGTTACAGGGGAACGAGTTAGGAGAGAACGCGGGACGTTACAGGGGTACGAGTTAGGAGAGAACGCGGGACGTTACAGGGGTACGAGTTAGGAGAGAACGCGGGACGTTACAGGGGTACGAGTTAGGAGAGAACGCGGGACGTTACAGGGGTACGAGTTAGGAGAGAACGCGGGACGTTACAGGGGTACGAGTTAGGGGAGAACGCGGGACGTTACAGGGGTACGAGTTAGGGGAGAACGCGGGACGTTACAGGGGTACGAGTTAGGGGAGAGCGCGGGACGTTACAGGGGTACGAGTTAGGGGAGAACGCGGGACGTTACAGGGGTACGAGTTAGGAGAGAACGCGGGACGTTACAGGGGTACGAGTTAGGAGAGAACGCGGGACGTTACAGGGGTACGAGTTAGGGGAGAGCGCGGGACGTTACAGGGGTACGAGTTAGGAGAGAACGCGGGACGTTACAGGGGTACGAGTTAGGAGAGAACGCGGGACGTTACAGGGGTACGAGTTAGGGGAGAACGCGGGACGTTACAGGGGTACGAGTTAGGGGAGAGCGCGGGACGTTACAGGGGTACGAGTTAGGGGAGAACGCGGGACGTTACAGGGGTACGAGTTAGGAGAGAACGCGGGGCGTTACAGGGGTACGAGTTAGGGGAGAACGCGGGACGTTACAGGGGTACGAGTTAGGGGAGAACGCGGGACGTTACAGGGGTACGAGTTAGGAGAGAACGTGGGACGTTACAGGGGTACGAGTTAGGGGAGAACGCGGGACGTTACAGGGGTACGAGTTATGGGAGAACGCGGGACGTTACAGGGGTACGAGTTAGGGGAGAACGCGGGACGTTACAGGGGTACGAGTTAGGGGAGAACGCGGGACGTTACAGGGGTACGAGTTAGGAGAGAACGCGGGACGTTACAGGGGTACGAGTTAGGGGAGAACGCGGGACGTTACAGGGGTACGAGTTAGGAGAGAACGCGGGACGTTACAGGGGTACGAGTTAGGAGAGAACGCGGGACGTTACAGGGGTACGAGTTAGGGGAGAACGCGGGACGTTACAGGGGTACGAGTTAGGGGAGAACGCGGGACGTTACAGGGGTACGAGTTAGGGGAGAACGCGGGACGTTACAGGGGTACGAGTTAGGGGAGAACGCGGGACGTTACAGGGGTACGAGTTAGGAGAGAACGCGGGACATTACAGGGGTACGAGTTAGGGGAGAACGCGGGACGTTACAGGGGTACGAGTTAGGGGAGAACGCGGGACGTTACAGGGGTACGCGTTAGGAGAGAGCGCGGGGCGTTACAGGGGTACGAGTTAGGAGAGAACGCGGGACGTTACAGGGGTACGAGTTAGGAGAGAACGCGGGACGTTACAGGGGTACGAGTTAGGAGAGAACGCGGGACGTTACAGGGGTACGAGTTAGGAGAGAACGCGGGGCATTACAGGGGTACGAGTTAGGGGAGAACGCGGGACGTTACAGGGGTACGAGTTAGGGGAGAGCGCGGGGCGTTACAGGGGTACGAGTTAGGGGAGAACGCGGGACGTTACAGGGGAACGAGTTAGGAGAGAACGCGGGACGTTACAGGGGTACGAGTTAGGAGAGAACGCGGGACGTTACAGGGGTACGAGTTAGGAGAGAACGCGGGACGTTACAGGGGTACGAGTTAGGGGAGAACGCGGGACGTTACAGGGGTACGAGTTAGGGGAGAACGCGGGGCGTTACAGGGGTACGAGTTAGGAGAGAACGCGGGACGTTACAGGGGTACGAGTTAGGAGAGAACGCGGGACGTTACAGGGGTACGAGTTAGGAGAGAACGCGGGACGTTACAGGGGTACGAGTTAGGGGAGAACGCGGGACGTTACAGGGGTACGAGTTAGGGGAGAACGCGGGACGTTACAGGGGTACGAGTTAGGGGAGAGCGCGGGACGTTACAGGGGTACGAGTTAGGGGAGAGCGCGGGACGTTACAGGGGTACGAGTTAGGAGAGAACGCGGGACGTTACAGGGGTACGAGTTAGGAGAGAACGCGGGACGTTACAGGGGTACGAGTTAGGGGAGAACGCGGGACGTTACAGGGGTACGAGTTAGGGGAGAGCGCGGGACGTTACAGGGGTACGAGTTAGGGGAGAACGCGGGACGTTACAGGGGTACGAGTTAGGAGAGAACGCGGGGCGTTACAGGGGTACGAGTTAGGGGAGAACGCGGGACGTTACAGGGGTACGAGTTAGGGGAGAACGCGGGACGTTACAGGGGTACGAGTTAGGAGAGAACGCGGGACGTTACAGGGGTACGAGTTAGGGGAGAACGCGGGACGTTACAGGGGTACGAGTTATGGGAGAACGCGGGACGTTACAGGGGTACGAGTTAGGGGAGAACGCGGGACGTTACAGGGGTACGAGTTAGGGGAGAACGCGGACGTTACAGGGGTACGAGTTAGGAGAGAACGCGGGACGTTACAGGGGTACGAGTTAGGGGAGAACGCGGGACGTTACAGGGGTACGAGTTAGGAGAGAACGCGGGACGTTACAGGGGTACGAGTTAGGAGAGAACGCGGGACGTTACAGGGGTACGAGTTAGGGGAGAACGCGGGACGTTACAGGGGTACGAGTTAGGAGAGAATGCGGGGCGTTACAGGGGTACGAGTTAGGAGAGAACGCGGGACGTTACAGGGGTACGAGTTAGGAGAGAACGCGGGACGTTACAGGGGTACGAGTTAGGAGAGAACGCGGGACGTTACAGGGGTACGAGTTAGGGGAGAACGCGGGACGTTACAGGGGTACGAGTTAGGGGAGAACGCGGGACGTTACAGGGGTACGAGTTAGGAGAGAACGCGAGACGTTACAGGGGTACGAGTTAGGGGAGAACGCGGGGCGTTACAGGGGTACGAGTTAGGGGAGAACGCGGGACGTTACAGGGGTACGAGTTAGGAGAGAGCGCGGGACGTTACAGGGGTACGAGTTAGGAGAGAACGCGGGACGTCACAGGGGTACGAGTTAGGAGAGAACGCGGGGCGTTACAGGGGTACGAGTTAGGAGAGAACGCGGGGCGTTACAGGGGTACGAGTTAGGGGAGAACGCGGGACGTTACAGGGGTACGAGTTAGGGGAGAGCGCGGGACGTTACAGGGGTACGAGTTAGGAGAGAACGCGGGACGTTACAGGGGTACGAGTTATGGGAGAACGCGGGACGTTACAGGGGTACGAGTTAGGAGAGAACGCGGGACGTTACAGGGGTACGAGTTAGGGGAGAACGCGGGACGTTACAGGGGTACGAGTTAGGGGAGAGCGCGGGACGTTACAGGGGTACGAGTTAGGAGAGAACGCGGGACGTTACAGGGGTACGAGTTAGGGGAGAACGCGGGACGTTACAGGGGTACGAGTTAGGGGAGAACGCGGGACGTTACAGGGGTACGAGTTAGGGGAGAACGCGGGACGTTACAGGGGTACGAGTTAGGGGAGAACGCGGGACGTTACAGGGGTACGAGTTAGGGGAGAACGCGGGACGTTACAGGGGTACGAGTTAGGGGAGAACGCGGGACATTACAGGGGTACGAGTTAGGAGAGAACGCGGGACGTTACAGGGGTACGAGTTAGGGGAGAACGCGGGACGTTACAGGGGTACGAGTTAGGAGAGAACGCGGGACGTTACAGGGGTACGAGTTAGGGGAGAGCGCGGGGCGTTACAGGGGTACGAGTTAGGAGAGAACGCGGGACGTTACAGGGGTACGAGTTAGGAGAGAACGCGGGACGTTACAGGGGAACGAGTTAGGGGAGAACGCGGGACGTTACAGGGGTACGAGTTAGGAGAGAACGCGGGGCGTTACAGGGGTACGAGTTAGGGGAGAACGCGGGACGTTACAGGGGTACGAGTTAGGAGAGAACGCGGGACGTTACAGGGGTACGAGTTAGGGGAGAACGCGGGACGTTACAGGGGTACGAGTTAGGGGAGAACGCGGGACGTTACAGGGGTACGAGTTAGGGGAGAGCGCGGGGCGTTACAGGGGTACGAGTTAGGGGAGAACGCGGGGCGTTACAGGGGTACGAGTTAGGAGAGAACGCGGGACGTTACAGGGGTACGAGTTAGGGGAGAACGCGGGACGTTACAGGGGTACGAGTTAGGAGAGAACGCGGGACGTTACAGGGGTACGAGTTAGGAGAGAACGCGGGACGTTACAGGGGTACGAGTTAGGAGAGAACGCGGGACGTTACAGGGGTACGAGTTAGGAGAGAACGCGGGACGTTACAGGGGTACGAGTTAGGGGAGAACGCGGGACGTTACAGGGGTACGAGTTAGGAGAGAACGCGGGACGTTACAGGGGTACGAGTTAGGGGAGAACGCGGGGCGTTACAGGGGTACGAGTTAGGAGAGAGCGCGGGACGTTACAGGGGTACGAGTTAGGAGAGAACGCGGGGCGTTACAGGGGTACGAGTTAGGGGAGAACGCGGGACGTTACAGGGGTACGAGTTAGGGGAGAACGCGGGACGTTACAGGGGTACGAGTAGGGAGAGAACGCGGGACGTTACAGGGGTACGAGTTAGGGGAGAACGCGGGACGTTACAGGGGTACGAGTTAGGAGAGAGCGCGGGACGTTACAGGGGTACGAGTTAGGAGAGAGCGCGGGACGTTACAGGGGTACGAGTTAGGGGAGAACGCGGGACGTTACAGAGTTACGAGTTAGGAGAGAACGCGGGACGTTACAGGGGTACGAGTTAGGAGAGAGCGCGGGACGTTACAGGGGAACGAGTTAGGGGAGAACGCGGGGCGTTACAGGGGTACGAGTTAGGGGAGAACGCGGGACGTTACAGGGGTACGAGTTAGGAGAGAACGCGGGACGTTACAGGGGTACGAGTTAGGGGAGAACGCGGGACGTTACAGGGGTACGAGTTAGGAGAGAACGCGGGACGTTACAGGGGTACGAGTTAGGAGAGAACGCGGGACGTTACAGGGGTACGAGTTAGGAGAGAGCGCGGGACGTTACAGGGGAACGAGTTAGGGGAGAACGCGGGACGTTACAGGGGTACGAGTTAGGAGAGAGCGCGGGACGTTACAGGGGTACGAGTTAGGAGAGAGCGCGGGACGTTACAGGGGTACGAGTTAGGGGAGAACGCGGGACGTTACAGGGGTACGAGTTAGGAGAGAACGCGGGACGTTACAGGGGTACGAGTTAGGGGAGAACGCGGGACGTTACAGGGGTACGAGTTAGGGGAGAACGCGGGACGTTACAGGGGTACGAGTTAGGAGAGAACGCGGGACGTTACAGGGGTACGAGTTAGGGGAGAACGCGGGACGTTACAGGGGTACGAGTTAGGAGAGAACGCGGGGCGTTACAGGGGTACGAGTTAGGGGAGAACGCGGGACGTTACAGGGGTACGAGTTAGGGGAGAACGCGGGGCGTTACAGGGGTACGAGTTAGGAGAGAACGCGGGACGTTACAGGGGTACGAGTTAGGGGAGAACGCGGGACGTTACAGGGGTACGAGTTAGGAGAGAACGCGGGACGTTACAGGGGTACGAGTTAGGGGAGAACGCGGGACGTTACAGGGGTACGAGTTAGGGGAGAACGCGGGGCGTTACAGGGGTACGAGTTAGGAGAGAACGCGGGACGTTACAGGGGTACGAGTTAGGAGAGAGCGCGGGACGTTACAGGGGAACGAGTTAGGGGAGAACGCGGGGCGTTACAGGGGTACGAGTTAGGGGAGAACGCGGGACGTTACAGGGGTACGAGTTAGGAGAGAACGCGGGACGTTACAGGGGTACGAGTTAGGGGAGAACGCGGGATGTTACAGGGGTACGAGTTAGGAGAGAACGCGGGACGTTACAGGGGTACGAGTTAGGAGAGAACGCGGGACGTTACAGGGGTACGAGTTAGGAGAGAACGCGGGGCGTTACAGGGGCACGAGTTAGGGGAGAACGCGGGACGTTACAGGGGTACGAGTTAGGAGAGAGCGCGGGACGTTACAGGGGTACGAGTTAGGGGAGAACGCGGGACGTTACAGGGGTACGAGTTAGGGGAGAACGCGGGACGTTACAGGGGTACGAGTTAGGAGAGAGCGCGGGACGTTACAGGGGTACGAGTTAGGAGAGAGCGCGGGACGTTACAGGGGTACGAGTTAGGAGAGAACGCGGGACGTTACAGGGGTACGAGTTAGGGGAGAACGCGGGGCGTTACAGGGGTACGAGTTAGGAGAGAACGCGGGACGTTACAGGGGTACGAGTTAGGGGAGAACGCGGGACGTTACAGGGGTGCGAGTTAGGGGAGAACGCGGGACGTTACAGGGGTACGAGTTAGGAGAGAACGCGGGGCGTTACAGGGGTACGAGTTAGGAGAGAGCGCGGGACGTTACAGGGGTACGAGTTAGGAGAGAACGCGGGACGTTACAGGGGTACGAGTTAGGAGAGAGCGCGGGGCGTTACAGGGGTACGAGTTAGGGGAGAACGCGGGACGTTACAGGGGTACGAGTTAGGGGAGAACGCGGGACGTTACAGGGGTACGAGTTAGGGGAGAACGCGGGACGTTACAGGGGTACGAGTTAGGAGAGAACGCGGGACGTTACAGGGGTACGAGTTAGGGGAGAACGCGGGACGTTACAGGGGTACGAGTTAGGAGAGAGCGCGGGGCGTTACAGGGGTACGAGTTAGGAGAGAACGCGGGACGTTACAGGGGTACGAGTTAGGGGAGAACGCGGGACGTTACAGGGGTACGAGTTAGGAGAGAACGCGGGGCGTTACAGGGGTACGAGTTAGGAGAGAACGCGGGACGTTACAGGGGTACGAGTTAGGAGAGAACGCGGGACGTTACAGGGGTACGAGTTAGGGGAGAACGCGGGACGTTACAGGGGTACGAGTTAGGAGAGAACGCGGGACGTTACAGGGGTACGAGTTAGGGGAGAGCGCGGGACGTTACAGGGGTACGAGTTAGGGGAGAACGCGGGACGTTACAGGGGTACGAGTTAGGAGAGAACGCGGGACGTTACAGGGGTACGAGTTAGGAGAGAACGCGGGACGTTACAGGGGTACGAGTTAGGAGAGAACGCGGGACGTTACAGGGGTACGAGTTAGGGGAGAACGCGGGACGTTACAGGGGTACGAGTTAGGAGAGAACGCGGGACGTTACAGGGGTACGAGTTAGGGGAGAACGCGGGACGTTACAGGGGTACGAGTTAGGGGAGAACGCGGGACGTTACAGGGGTACGAGTTAGGGGAGAACGCGGGACGTTACAGGGGTACGAGTTAGGAGAGAACGCGGGACGTTACAGGGGTACGAGTTAGGGGAGAACGCGGGACGTTACAGGGGTACGAGTTAGGAGAGAACGCGGGACGTTACAGGGGTATGAGTTAGGGGAGAACGCGGGACGTTACAGGGGTACGAGTTAGGAGAGAACGCGGGACGTTACAGGGGTACGAGTTAGGGGAGAACGCGGGACGTTACAGGGGTACGAGTTAGGGGAGAACGCGGGACGTTACAGGGGTACGAGTTAGGGGAGAACGCGGGACGTTACAGGGGTACGAGTTAGGGGAGAACGCGGGACGTTACAGGGGTACGAGTTAGGGGAGAACGCGGGACGTTACAGGGGTACGAGTTAGGAGAGAACGCGGGACGTTACAGGGGGACGAGTTAGGAGAGAACGCGGGACGTTACAGGGATACGAGTTAGGGGAGAACGCGGGACGTTACAGGGGTACGAGTTAGGAGAGAACGCGGGACGTTACAGGGGTACGAGTTAGGGGAGAACGCGGGACGTTACAGGGGTACGAGTTAGGGGAGAACGCGGGACGTTACAGGGGTACGAGTTAGGGGAGAACGCGGGACGTTACAGGGGTACGAGTTAGGGGAGAACGCGGGGCGTTACAGGGGTACGAGTTAGGAGAGAACGCGGGACGTTACAGGGGTACGAGTTAGGGGAGAACGCAGGACGTTACAGGGGTACGAGTTAGGGGAGAACGCGGGACGTTACAGGGGTACGAGTTAGGGGAGAACGCGGGACGTTACAGGGGTACGAGTTAGGGGAGAACGCGGGACGTTACAGGGGTACGAGTTAGGGGAGAATGCGGGACGTTACAGGGGTACGAGTTAGGAGAGAACGCGGGACGTTACAGGGGTACGAGTTAGGAGAGAGCGCGGGACGTTACAGGGGTACGAGTTAGGAGAGAACGCGGGACGTTACAGGGGTACGAGTTAGGAGAGAACGCGGGGCGTTACAGGGGTACGAGTTAGGGGAGAACGCGGGACGTTACAGGGGGACGAGTTATAGATTTTTGGGGTATTATATTACCTGCTTCTCGATGTAATAGACTTGCAGCGTCTCCAGCGTCCTTCTCCCCTCCTCCAGATCCACCTCCTGATACCAGCCCGTGTCCCGCTGCCTCCGGGAGATGAAACGCATCAGGGAGTGGAGCGCGCGGGGGTCAGACGGCATCTCCAGGAGCAGGAGGAGTTTGTGATCTAATTGTGGGATAGACAAAGCTAGTATACAGGAGGGCGCCCCTCATACGGCGGGTATCGTTCCATGACGCCGCCGCAAAGCGAAAATCGCCGAAAAGTGCAACCTGCGATCTCCTACCCTTCTGCGCATGTGCAGACTTCAGTCCCCCCTGCTGCGCATGCACGACCTCGGACGCACCCCCTTCTGCGCATGTGCAGACTTCAGTCCCCCCTTTTGCGCATGCACGACCTCGGACGCTCCCCCTTCTGCGCATGCGAGAACTCAGCCGTCCCCATTCTGCGTATGCGCAGACATGGCTGCCCCCTTTTAGGTACAACCGTATTGGTGGATCGCTGAGTAGCGAAACTATGAGAAGCGGGGACCAGAAACATCCAACCAAATCCCAATCAACACGCTGGGACAGACAGCGGGACACACGGACACTGGCCTTATATACACTGACTGGCAACACGCTGGGACAGACAGCGGGACACACGGACACTGGCCTTATATACACTGAGAGGCAACACGCTGGGACAGACAGCGGGACACACGGACACTGGCCTTATATACACTGACTGGCAACACGCTGGGACAGACAGCGGGACACACGGACACTGGCCTTATATACACTGAGAGGCAACACGCTGGGACAGACAGCGGGACACACGGACACTGGCCTTATATACACTGACTGGCAACACGCTGGGACAGACAGCGGGACACACGGACACTGCCTTATATACACTGAGAGGCAACACGCTGGGACAGACAGCGGGACACACGGACACTGGCCTTATATACACTGAGAGGCAACACGCTGGGACAGACAGCGGGACACACGGACACTGGCCTTATATACACTGAGAGGCAACATGCTGGGACAGACAGCGGGACACACGGACACTGGCCTTATATACACTGAGAGGCAACACACTGGGACAGACAGCGGGACACACGGACACTGCCTTATATACACTGACTGGCAACACGCTGGGACAGACAGCGGGACACACGGACACTGGCCTTATATACACTGACTGGCAACACGCTGGGACAGACAGCGGGACACACGGACACTGGCCTTATATACACTGAGAGGCAACACGCTGGGACAGACAGCGGGACACACGGACACTGGCCTTATATACACTGACTGGCAACACGCTGGGACAGACAGCGGGACACACGGACACTGGCCTTATATACACTGACTGGCAACACGCTGGGACAGACAGCGGGACACACGGACATTGGCCTTATATACACTGAGAGGCAACACGCTGGGACAGACAGCGGGACACACGGACACTGCCTTATATACACTGACTGGCAACACGCTGGGACAGACAGCGAGACACACGGACACTGGCCTTATATACACTGACTGGCAACACGCTGGGACAGACAGCGGGACACACGGACACTGCCTTATATACACTGACTGGCAACACACTGGGACAGACAGCGGGACACACGGACACTGCCTTATATACACTGACTGGCAACACGCTGGGACAGACAGCGGGACACACGGACACTGCCTTATATACACTGACTGGCAACACGCTGGGACAGACAGCGGGACACACGGACACTGGCCTTATATACACTGACTGGCAACACGCTGGGACAGACAGCGGGACACACGGACACTGGCCTTATATACACTGACTGGCAACACGCTGGGACAGACAGCGAGACACACGGACACTGGCCTTATATACACTGACTGGCAACACGCTGGGACAGACAGCGGGACACACGGACACTGGCCTTATATACACTGACTGGCAACACGCTGGGACAGACAGCGGGACACACGGACACTGGCCTTATATACACTGACTGGCAACACGCTGGGACAGACAGCGAGACACACGGACACTGGCCTTATATACACTGACTGGCAACACGCTGGGACAGACAGCGGGACACACGGACACTGCCTTATATACACTGACTGGCAACACGCTGGGACAGACAGCGGGACACACGGACACTGGCCTTATATACACTGACTGGCAACACGCTGGGACAGACAGCGAGACACACGGACACTGGCCTTATATACACTGACTGGCAACACGCTGGGACAGACAGCGGGACACACGGACACTGGCCTTATATACACTGAGAGGCAACACGCTGGGACAGACAGCGGGACACACGGACACTGGCCTTATATACACTGAGAGGCAACACGCTGGGACAGACAGCGGGACACACGGACACTGGCCTTATATACACTGACTGGCAACACGCTGGGACAGACAGCGGGACACACGGACACTGGCCTTATATACACTGACTGGCAACACGCTGGGACAGACAGCGGGACACACGGACACTGCCTTATATACACTGACTGGCAACACGCTGGGACAGAAAGCGGGACACACGGACACTGGCCTTATATACACTGACTGGCAACACGCTGGGACAGACAGCGGGACACACGGACACTGCCTTATATACACTGACTGGCAACACGCTGGGACAGACAGCGGGACACACGGACACTGCCTTATATACACTGACTGGCAACACGCTGGGACAGACAGCGGGACACACGGACACTGGCCTTATATACACTGACTGGCAACACGCTGGGACAGACAGCGGGACACACGGACACTGGCCTTATATACACTGACTGGCAACACGCTGGGACAGACAGCGGGACACACGGACACTGCCTTATATACACTGACTGGCAACACGCTGGGACAGACAGCGGGACACACGGATACTGGCCTTATATACACTGACTGGCAACACGCTGGGACAGACCGCGGGACACACGGACACTGCCTTACATACACTGACTGGCAACACGCTGGGACAGACAGCGGGACACACGGACACTGGCCTTATATACACTGACTGGCAACACGCTGGGACAGACAGCGGGACACACGGACACTGGCCTTATATACACTGAGAGGCAACACGCTGGGACAGACAGCGGGACACACGGACACTGGCCTTATATACACTGACTGGCAACACGCTGGGACAGACAGCGAGACACACGGACACTGGCCTTATATACACTGACTGGCAACACGCTGGGACAGACAGCGGGACACACGGACACTGGCCTTATATACACTGACTGGCAACACGCTGGGACAGACAGCGGGACACACGGACACTGGCCTTATATACACTGACTGGCAACACGCTGGGACAGACAGCGGGACACACGGACACTGGCCTTATATACACTGACTGGCAACACGCTGGGACAGACAGCGAGACACACTGACACTGGCCTTATATACACTGACTGGCAACACGCTGGGACAGACAGCGGGACACACGGACACTGGCCTTATATACACTGACTGGCAACACGCTGGGACAGACAGCGGGACACACGGACACTGGCCTTATATACACTGACTGACAACACGCTGGGACAGACAGCGGGACACACGGACACTGGCCTTATATACACTGACTGGCAACACGCTGGGACAGACAGCGGGACACACGGACACTGGCCTTATATACACTGACTGGCAACACGCTGGGACAGACAGCGGGACACACGGACACTGGTCTTATATACACTGACTGGCAACACGCTGGGACAGGCAGCGGGACACACGGACACTGCCTTATATACACTGACTGGCAACACGCTGGGACAGACAGCGGGACACACGGACACTGCCTTATATACACTGACTGGCAACACGCTGGGACAGACAGCGGGACACACGGACACTGGCCTTATATACACTGACTGGCAACACGCTGGGACAGACAGCGGGACACACGGACACTGGCCTTATATACACTGACTGGCAACACGCTGGGACAGACAGCGGGACACACGGACACTGGCCTTATATACACTGAGAGGCAACACGCTGGGACAGACAGCGGGACACACGGACACTGGCCTTATATACACTGACTGGCAACACGCTGGGACAGACAGCGGGACACATGGACACTGGCCTTATATACACTGAGAGGCAACACGCTGGGACAGGCAGCGGGACACACGGACACTGGTCTTATATACACTGACTGGCAACACGCTGGGACAGACAGCGGGACACACGGACACTGCCTTATATACACTGACTGGCAACACGCTGGGACAGACAGCGGGACACACGGACACTGGCCTTATATACACTGACTGGCAACACGCTGGGACAGACAGCGGGACACACGGACACTGGCCTTATATACACTGACTGGCAACACGCTGGGACAGACAGCGGGACACACGGACACTGGCCTTATATACACTGACTGGCAACACGCTGGGACAGACAGCGGGACACACGGACACTGGCCTTATATACACTGACTGGCAACACGCTGGGACAGACGGCGGGACACACGGACACTGGCCTTATATACACTGACTGGCAACACGCTGGGACAGACGGCGGGACACACGGACACTGGCCTTATATACACTGACTGGCAACACGCTGGGACAGACAGCGGGACACACGGACACTGGCCTTATATACACTGACTGGCAACACGCTGGGACAGACAGCGGGACACACGGACACTGGCCTTATATACACTGACTGGCAACACGCTGGGACAGACAGCGAGACACGGACACTGGTCTTATATACACTGACTGGCAACACGCTGGGACAGACAGCGGGACACACGGACACTGGCCTTATATACACTGACTGGCAACACGCTGGGACAGACAGCGAGACACACGGACACTGGCCTTATATACACTGACTGGCAACACGCTGGGACAGACAGCGGGACACACGGACACTGCCTTATATACACTGAGAGGCAACACGCTGGGACAGACAGCGGGACACACGGACACTGGCCTTATATACACTGAGAGGCAACACGCTGGGACAGACAGCGGGACACACGGACACTGCCTTATATACACTGACTGGCAACACGCTGGGACAGACAGCGAGACACACGGACACTGGCCTTATATACACTGAGGCAACACGCTGGGACAGGCAGCGGGACACACGGACACTGGCCTTATATACACTGACTGGCAACACGCTGGGACAGACAGCGGGACACACGGACACTGGCCTTATATACACTGAGAGGCAACACGCTGGGACAGACAGCGGGACACACGGACACTGCCTTATATACACTGACTGGCAACACGCTGGGACAGACAGCGGGACACACGGACACTGGCCTTATATACACTGAGAGGCAACACGCTGGGACAGACAGCGGGACACACGGACACTGGCCTTATATACACTGAGAGGCAACACGCTGGGACAGACAGCGGGACACACGGACACTGCCTTATATACACTGACTGGCAACACGCTGGGACAGACAGCGGGACACACGGACACTGGCCTTATATACACTGACTGGCAACACGCTGGGACAGACAGCGGGACACACGGACACTGGCCTTATATACACTGACTGGCAACACGCTGGGACAGACAGCGGGACACGCGGACACTGCCTTATATACACTGACTGGCAACACGCTGGGACAGACGGCGGGACACACGGACACTGGCCTTATATACACTGACTGGCAACACGCTGGGACAGACGGCGGGACACACGGACACTGGCCTTATATACACTGACTGGCAACACGCTGGGACAGACAGCGGGACACACGGACACTGGCCTTATATACACTGACTGGCAACACGCTGGGACAGACAGCGGGACACACGGACACTGGCCTTATATACACTGACTGGCAACACGCTGGGACAGACAGCGGGACACACGGACACTGGCCTTATATACACTGACTGGCAACACGCTGGGACACACAGCTGGACACACGGACACTGGCCTTATATACACTGACTGGCAACACGCTGGGACAGACAGCGGGACACACGGACACTGGCCTTATATACACTGACTGGCAACACGCTGGGACAGACAGCGAGACACACGGACACTGGCCTTATATACACTGACTGGCAACACGCTGGGACAGACAGCGGGACACACGGACACTGGCCTTATATACACTGACTGGCAACACGCTGGGACAGACAGCGGGACACACGGACACTGGCCTTATATACACTGACTGGCAACACGCTGGGACAGACAGCGGGACACACGGACACTGGCCTTATATACACTGAGAGGCAACACGCTGGGACAGACAGCGAGACACACGGACACTGGCCTTATATACACTGACTGGCAACACGCTGGGACAGACAGCGGGACACACGGACACTGGCCTTATATACACTGACTGGCAACACGCTGGGACAGACAGCGGGACACACGGACACTGGCCTTATATACACTGAGAGGCAACACGCTGGGACAGACAGCGGGACACACGGACACTGGCCTTATATACACTGAGAGGCAACACGCTGGGACAGACAGCGGGACACACGGACACTGGCCTTATATACACTGACTGGCAACACGCTGGGACAGACAGCGGGACACACGGACACTGGCCTTATATACACTGACTGGCAACACGCTGGGACACACAGCGGGACACACGGACACTGGCCTTATATACACTGACTGGCAACACGCTGGGACAGACAGCGGGACACACGGACACTGGCCTTATATACACTGACTGGCAACACGCTGGGACAGACAGCGAGACACACGGACACTGGCCTTATATACACTGACTGGCAACACGCTGGGACAGACAGCGGGACACACGGACACTGGCCTTATATACACTGACTGGCAACACGCTGGGACAGACAGCGGGACACACGGACACTGGCCTTATATACACTGACTGGCAACACGCTGGGACAGACAGCGGGACACACGGACACTGCCTTATATACACTGACTGGCAACACGCTGGGACAGACAGCGAGACACACGGACACTGGCCTTATATACACTGACTGGCAACACGCTGGGACAGACAGCGAGACACACGGACACTGGCCTTATATACACTGACTGGCAACACGCTGGGACAGACAGCGGGAAACACGGACACTGGCCTTATATACACTGACTGGCAACACGCTGGGACAGACAGCGGGACACACGGACACTGCCTTATATACACTGACTGGCAACACGCTGGGACAGACAGCGGGACACACGGACACTGCCTTATATACACTGACTGGCAACACGCTGGGACAGACAGCGAGACACACGGACACTGGCCTTATATACACTGACTGGCAACACGCTGGGACAGACAGCGGGACACACGGACACTGGCCTTATATACACTGACTGGCAACACGCTGGGACAGACAGCGGGACACACGGACACTGGCCTTATATACACTGACTGGCAACACGCTGGGACAGACAGCGAGACACACGGACACTGGCCTTATATACACTGACTGGCAACACGCTGGGACAGACAGCGGGACACACGGACACTGGCCTTATATACACTGACTGGCAACATGCTGGGACAGACAGCGGGACACACGGACACTGGCCTTATATACACTGACTGGCAACACGCTGGGACAGACAGCGGGACACACGGACACTGGCCTTATATACACTGACTGGCAACACGCTGGGACAGACAGCGGGACACACGGACACTGGCCTTATATACACTGACTGGCAACACGCTGGGACAGACAGCGGGACACACGGACACTGGCCTTATATACACTGAGAGGCAACACGCTGGGACAGACAGCGGGACACACGGACACTGGCCTTATATACACTGACTGGCAACACGCTGGGACAGACAGCGGGACACACGGACACTGGCCTTATATACACTGACTGGCAACACGCTGGGACAGACAGCGGGATACACGGACACTGGCCTTATATACACTGAGAGGCAACACGCTGGGACAGACAGCGGGACACACGGACACTGGCCTTATATACACTGACTGGCAACACGCTGGGACAGACAGCGGGACACACGGACACTGGCCTTATATACACTGACTGGCAACACGCTGGGACAGACAGCGGGACACACGGACACTGGCCTTATATACACTGAGAGGCAACACGCTGGGACAGACAGC
The DNA here is from genome assembly GCF_040206685.1 of Ascaphus truei. NCBI lineage: Eukaryota > Metazoa > Chordata > Amphibia > Anura > Ascaphidae > Ascaphus > Ascaphus truei. The sequence continues at coordinate 30,361 of NW_027455437.1, forward strand.
GGGACACACGGACACTGCCTTATATACACTGACTGGCAACACGCTGGGACAGACAGCGAGACACACGGACACTGCCTTATATACACTGAGAGGCAACACGCTGGGACAGACAGCGGGACACACGGACACTGGCCTTATATACACTGAGAGGCAACACGCTGGGACAGACAGCGGGACACACGGACACTGGCCTTATATACACTGACTGGCAACACGCTGGGACAGACAGCGGGACACACGGATACTGGCCTTATATACACTGACTGGCAACACGCTGGGACAGACAGCGGGACACACGGACACTGGCCTTATATACACTGAGAGGCAACACGCTGGGACAGACAGCGGGACACACGGACACTGGCCTTATATACACTGACTGGCAACACGCTGGGACAGACAGCGGGACACACGGACACTGGCCTTATATACACTGACTGGCAACACGCTGGGACAGACAGCGGGACACACGGACACTGGCCTTATATACACTGACTGGCAACACGCTGGGACAGACAGCGGGACACACGGACACTGGCCTTATATACACTGACTGGCAACACGCTGGGACAGGCAGCGGGACACACGGACACTGGCCTTATATACACTGACTGGCAACACGCAGGGACAGACAGCGAGACACACGGACACTGGCCTTATATACACTGACTGTCAACACGCTGGGACAGACAGCGGGACACACGGACACTGGCCTTTTATACACTGAGAAGCAACACGCTGGGACAGACAGCGGGACACACGGACACTGGCCTTATATACACTGACTGGCAACACGCTGGGACAGACAGCGGGACACACGGACACTGGCCTTATATACACTGAGAGGCAACACGCTGGGACAGACAGCGGGACACACGGACACTGGCCTTATATACACTGACTGGCAACACGCTGGGACAGACAGCGGGACACACGGACACTGCCTTATATACACTGAGAGGCAACACGCTGGGACAGACAGCGGGACACACGGACACTGGCCTTATATACACTGACTGGCAACACGCTGGGACAGACAGCGGGACACACGGACACTGGCCTTATATACACTGAGAGGCAACACGCTGGGACAGACAGCGGGACACACGGACACTGCCTTATATACACTGACTGGCAACACGCTGGGACAGACAGCGGGACACACGGACACTGGCCTTATATACACTGACTGGCAACACGCTGGGACAGACAGCGGGACACACGGACACTGGCCTTATATACACTGACTGGCAACACGCTGGGACAGACAGCGGGACACACGGACAATGGCCTTATATACACTGACTGGCAACACGCTGGGACAGACAGCGGGACACACGGACACTGGCCTTATATACACTGACTGGCAACACGCTGGGACAGACAGCGGGACACACGGACACTGGCCTTATATACACTGACTGGCAACACGCTGGGACAGACAGCGGGACACACGGACACTGGCCTTATATACACTGACTGGCAACACGCTGGGACAGACAGCGGGACACACGGACACTGGCCTTATATACACTGACTGGCAACACGCTGGGACAGACAGCGGGACACACGGACACTGGCCTTATATACACTGACTGGCAACACGCTGGGACAGACAGCGGGACACACGGACACTGGCCTTATATACACTGACTGGCAACACGCTGGGACAGACAGCGGGACACACGGACACTGGCCTTATATACACTGAGAGGCAACACGCTGGGACAGACAGCGGGACACACGGACACTGGCCTTATATACACTGAGAGGCAACACGCTGGGACAGACAGCGGGACACACGGACACTGGCCTTATATACACTGACTGGCAACACGCTGGGACAGACAGCGGGACACACGGACACTGGCCTTATATACACTGACTGGCAACACGCTGGGACAGACAGCGAGACACACGGACACTGGCCTTATATACACTGACTGGCAACACGCTGGGACAGACAGCGGGACACACGGACACTGGCCTTATATACACTGACTGGCAACACGCTGGGACAGACAGCGGGACACACGGACACTGGCCTTATATACACTGACTGGCAACACGCTGGGACAGACAGCGGGACACACGGACACTGCCTTATATACACTGAGAGGAAACACGCTGGGACAGACAGCGGGACACACGGACACTGCCTTATATACACTGACTGGCAACACGCTGGGACAGACAGCGAGACACACGGACACTGGCCTTATATACACTGACTGGCAACACGCTGGGACAGGCAGCGGGACACACGGACACTGGCCTTATATACACTGAGAGGCAACACGCTGGGACAGACAGCGGGACACACGGACACTGGCCTTATATACACTGACTGGCAACACGCTGGGACAGACAGCGGGACACACGGACACTGCCTTATATACACTGACTGGCAACACGCTGGGACAGACAGCGGGACACACGGACACTGGCCTTATATACACTGACTGGCAACACGCTGGACAGACAGCGGGACACACGGACACTGGCCTTATATACACTGACTGGCAACACGCTGGGACAGACAGCGGGACACACGGACACTGGCCTTATATACACTGAGAGGCAACACGCTGGGACAGACAGCGGGACACACGGACACTGCCTTATATACACTGAGAGGCAACACGCTGGGACAGACAGCGAGACACACGGACACTGCCTTATATACACTGACTGGCAACACGCTGGGACAGACAGCGGGACACACGGACACTGCCTTATATACACTGACTGGCAACACGCTGGGACAGACAGCGGGACACACGGACACTGGCCTTATATACACTGACTGGCAACACGCTGGGACAGACAGCGGGACACACGGACACTGGCCTTATATACACTGACTGGCAACACGCTGGGACAGACAGCGGGACACACGGACACTGCCTTATATACACTGAGAGGCAACACGCTGGGACAGACAGCGGGACACACGGACACTGCCTTATATACACTGAGAGGCAACACGCTGGGACAGACAGCGAGACACACGGACACTGCCTTATATACACTGACTGGCAACACGCTGGGACAGACAGCGGGACACACGGACACTGGCCTTATATACACTGAGAGGCAACACGCTGGGACAGACAGCGGGACACACGGATACTGGCCTTATATACACTGACTGCAACACGCTGGGACAGACAGCGGGACACACGGACACTGGCCTTATATACACTGACTGGCAACACGCTGGGACAGACAGCGGGACACACGGACACTGGCCTTATATACACTGAGAGGCAACACGCTGGACAGACAGCGGGACACACGGACACTGGCCTTATATACACTGAGAGGCAACACGCTGGGACAGACAGCGAGACACACGGACACTGGCCTTATATACACTGAGAGGCAACACGCTGGGACAGACAGCGGGACACACGGACACTGCCTTATATACACTGACTGGCAACACGCTGGGACAGACAGCGGGACACACGGACACTGGCCTTATATACACTGACTGGCAACACGCTGGGACAGACAGCGGGACACACGGACACTGGCCTTATATACACTGACTGGCAACACGCTGGGACAGACAGCGGGACACACGGACACTGGCCTTATATACACTGACTGGCAACACGCTGGGACAGACAGCGAGACACACGGACACTGGCCTTATATACACTGACTGGCAACACGCTGGGACAGACAGCGGGACACACGGACACTGGCCTTATATACACTGACTGGCAACACGCTGGGACAGACAGCGGGACACACGGACACTGCCTTATATACACTGACTGGCAACACGCTGGGACAGACAGCGGGACACACGGACACTGGCCTTATATACACTGACTGGCAACACGCTGGGACAGACAGTGGGACACATGGACACTGGCCTTATATACACTGACTGGCAACACGCTGGGACAGACAGCGGGACACACGGACACTGGCCTTATATACACTGACTGGCAACACGCTGGGACAGACAGCGGGACACACGGACACTGGCCTTATATACACTGAGAGGCAACACGCTGGGACAGACAGCGGGACACACGGACACTGCCTTATATACACTGACTGGCAACACGCTGGGACAGACAGCGAGACACACGGACACTGGCCTTATATACACTGACTGGCAACACGCTGGGACAGGCAGCGGGACACACGGACACTGGCCTTATATACACTGACTGGCAACACGCTGGGACAGACAGCGGGACACACGGACACTGCCTTATATACACTGACTGGCAACACGCTGGGACAGACAGCGGACACACGGACACTGGCCTTATATACACTGACTGGCAACACGCTGGGACAGACAGCGGGACACACGGACACTGGCCTTATATACACTGACTGGCAACACGCTGGGACAGACAGCGGGACACACGGACACTGCCTTATATACACTGACTGGCAACACGCTGGGACAGACAGCAGGACACACGGACACTGGCCTTATATACACTGACTGGCAACACGCTGGGACAGACAGCGGGACACACGGACACTGGCCTTATATACACTGAGAGGCAACACGCTGGGACAGACAGCGGGACACACGGACACTGCCTTATATACACTGACTGGCAACACGCTGGGACAGACAGCGGGACACACGGACACTGCCTTATATACACTGACTGGCAACACGCTGGGACAGACAGCGGGACACACGGACACTGGCCTTATATACACTGAGAGGCAACACGCTGGGACAGACAGCGGGACACACGGACACTGCCTTATATACACTGACTGGCAACACGCTGGGACAGACAGCGGGACACACGGACACTGGCCTTATATACACTGACTGGCAACACGCTGGGACAGACAGCGAGACACACGGACACTGCCTTATATACACTGAGAGGCAACACGCTGGGACAGACAGCGGGACACACGGACACTGCCTTATATACACTGACTGGCAACACGCTGGGACAGACAGCGGGACACACGGACACTGCCTTATATACACTGACTGGCAACACGCTGGGACAGACAGCGGGACACACGGACACTGGCCTTATATACACTGACTGGCAACACGCTGGGACAGACAGCGGACACACGGACACTGGCCTTATATACACTGAGCTGGCAACACGCTGGGACAGACAGCGAGACACACGGACACTGGCCTTATATACACTGACTGGCAACACGCTGGGACAGACAGCGGGACACACGGACACTGGCCTTATATACACTGACTGGCAACACGCTGGGACAGACAGCGGGACACACGGACACTGCCTTATATACACTGAGAGGCAACACGCTGGGACAGACAGCGAGACACACGGACACTGCCTTATATACACTGACTGGCAACACGCTGGGACAGACAGCGGGACACACGGACACTGCCTTATATACACTGAGAGGCAACACGCTGGACAGACAGCGGGACACACGGACACTGGCCTTATATACACTGACTGGCAACACGCTGGGACAGACAGCAGGACACACGGACACTGCCTTATATACACTGAGAGGCAACACGCTGGGACAGACAGCGGGACACACGGACACTGGCCTTATATACACTGAGAGGCAACACGCTGGACAGACAGCGGGACACACGGACACTGGCCTTATATACACTGACTGGCAACACGCTGGGACAGACAGCGGGACACACGGACACTGGCCTTATATACACTGACTGGCAACACGCTGGGACAGACAGCGAGACACACGGACACTGGCCTTATATACACTGAGAGGCAACACGCTGGGACAGACAGCGGGACACACGGACACTGGCCTTATATACACTGACTGGCAACACGCTGGGACAGACAGCGAGACACACGGACACTGCCTTATATACACTGAGAGGCAACACGCTGGGACAGACAGCGGGACACACGACACTGGCCTTATATACACTGACTGGCAACACGCTGGGACAGACAGCGGGACACACGGACACTGGCCTTATATACACTGACTGGCAACACGCTGGGACAGACAGCGGGACACACGGACACTGGCCTTATATACACTGACTGGCAACACGCTGGGACAGACAGCGGGACACACGGACACTGGCCTTATATACACTGACTGGCAACACGCTGGGACAGCAGCGGGACACACGGACACTGGCCTTATATACACTGAGAGGCAACACGCTGGGACAGACAGCGGGACACACGCCCTGCTATATACACTGACTGGCAACACGCTGGGACAGACAGCGGGACACACGGACACTGGCCTTATATACACTGACTGGCAACACGCTGGACAGACAGCGGGACACACGGACACTGGCCTTATATACACTGACTGGCAACACGCTGGGACAGACAGCGGGACACACGGACACTGGCCTTATATACACTGACTGGCAACACGCTGGGACAGGACAGCGGGACACACGGACACTGGCCTTATATACACTGACTGGCAACACGCTGGGACAGACAGCGGGACACACGGACACTGGCCTTATATACACTGACTGGCAACACGCTGGGACAGACAGCGGGACACACGGACACTGGCCTTATATACACTGACTGGCAACACGCTGGGACAGACAGCGGGACACACGGACACTGGCCTTATATACACTGACTGGCAACACGCTGGGACAGACAGCGGGACACACGGACACTGGCCTTATACACTGACTGGCAACACGCTGGACAGACAGCGGGACACACGGACACTGGCCTTATATA
>NW_027455438.1:0-37056 GCF_040206685.1 Ascaphus truei
TCAGGAAAAGGATAGGATGTTCAACTCCCTCAAACTGTTGTGACAACACTGCCCATAGCCCTATCTCTGATGCATCTGTTTGCACTATAAAAGGGCTGTTGAAGTCTGGGTTTCTAAGGATGGGACCCTCTGATAGACACCTTTTTATGCCCTCAAAGGCTCTCTGACAATCCCTTGACCACACCACTTGTGTAGGGGCACACTTTTTTGTGAGGTCCGTTAAAGGGGCTGCCACTTCTGAATAGTTGGGGATGAACCGCCGGTAGTACCCTGCTAAACCCAGTAGAGAGCGTACCTGCGTTTTTGTTTGGGGGGTCGGAACTTCTTTCAGGGCAGCTACCTTGTCGGCTAGTGGCCTTACTTTTCCACCTCCCACTGCATACCCTAAATATTTGGTTTCCGCTTTACCCAAGGCACATTTCTTATGGTTGGCTGTGAGCCCTGCCTCTCTTAGAGATTTGAGGACCACTTTCAGCCTATTTAGATGGGCCCGCCAGTGTTTACTATAAATGACAATGTCATCTAGGTAGGCTTCGGCATAAGTCCTATGTGGCCTCAGAAACTTATCCATGAGTCTCTGGAATGTGGCTGGGGCTCCATGCAGTCCAAATGGCATTGTCACAAACTGGTTTAAACCCATGGGAGTGGCAAAGGCTGTTTTGCATTTGGACTTTTCCTCTAAGGGTATTTGCCAGTATCCTTTTGTCAAGTCCAACGTGGATATACATTCCGCGTTACCAAGGGCGTCAATTAATTCATCCACCCTTGGCATCGGATATGCTTCAAACTTGGATACCGCATTGACCTTTCGGAGGTCCACACAAAATCTTACCTTCCCATCGGGTTTAGGGACCATAATTAGTGGACTACACCACTCACTGCATGATTCCTCAATCACTCCTAAGTGTAACATTTCTTGTGCCTCCTTCTCTACCAGAGCCCTACGACTTTCAGGCAACCTATAAGGACGGGAACGTACTTTTACCCCAGGTACTGTCTCGATTGCATGGGAAATTAAGTTAGTTTGTCCTGGTAAGTCAGAAAAAACATCCTGGAATTGTGTAATTATTGCTAACAAGTCCCCTTTTTGTTCATAGGACAACTGTTTACCCATTGGGATTTTATCATCACTCACGATGTTCTCCCGTGGAGGCTGAGGACCCAAGTCCGTTTCCTCCTCCACTGGGTGGATGAATAGAGACCGCTGCATCTTCCAGGGTTTCAGCAAGTTCACATGGTAAATTTGTTTACCCTTCCTTGACCCTGGTTGAGCGATCTCATAATCCACATCACCCATACGGCGGAGTACTTCAAATGGGCCCTGCCATTTGGCCAGGAGTTTACTCTCACAACTGGGAAATAATAATAGCACCTGGTCTCCTGAGTGAAACACTCTCATACGAGCATTCTGATTGTAATGTCTCTCCTGACTGTCCTGGGCTGATCTAAGATTCTCCCTGGCAAAATGGCCGACCAAATCTAGGCGCTTCCTAAGGTCTAGTACATATTGCAGGGTATTCTTAAAAGGGGACTGCTGTTCCTCCCAGGACTCCTTTAGGAGGTCTAGGATACCCCGGGGTTGGCGGCCATAGAGCAATTCAAATGGAGAGAGTCCCGTGGAGGCCTGGGGAACTTCCCGCACTGCAAACAGCAGAAAAGGAAGAAGTTCATCCCAGGCTCTCTTATCTGAATCTACAAATTTCCTCAGCATCCCTTTTAGAGTTTGGTTAAATCTTTCCACCAATCCGTCAGTCTGTGGATGGTAGACCGATGTCTGAACAGACTTGACCTCTAGTAACTTTAAGACATCCTGCATCAGTTTAGTCATGAAGTTTGTAACTTGGTCTGTCAACATAACCTGAGGAAGTCAAACCCGTGAGAACAGTTCCAACAACTTGTTGGCTACTTGCTTCGCCGTTGCTGTTCTCAGGAGGAACGCCTCAGGATACCTTGTTGCATAGTCCACTATTACAAGGATAAACCTGTGTCCTTTCGCAGAAGGTTCTAGAGGTCCTACCAAGTCTACCCCAATCCTCTCAAAGGGAACTGACACCAAGGGTAGAGGAACCAAAGGGGCTGGTTTTTGTCCTTTTGGACAAGTTAGCTGGCACTCCGGACATGCTGCACATAGATTAGCAATATCACTATGCATCCCTGGCAAATAGAATCAGGATGAAATACGGTCCAATGTTTTATCCCTGCCCAGGTGACCACCCCAAGGGACAGTGTGGGCTAGAGTGAACACAGATTTAACAAACGCCTTGGGAACCAATATCTGTCTTGTGACCTCTCCTGTTTGTGTCTGCCTGTTCACCCTATATAGGATATCCTTTGATAGCTCAAAATGGGGGAATACTATCACCCCCTGTGCATCTAAAATCTGTTCATCAATTTTCACCACCTTGTCATACTGTCTAGCAAGGACTGGGTCTTCCCTTTGCTTCTGGCGAAAGTCAGGGAGGTACAGGTCTGGTAAATCTCCAGGGCCCATATCCCCCTCCCTTTGGCCATCCCCAGCCATCAATTGTGACCTCTGACTACTAGAATGGTCACCTTGAGACCCTGATTTTTGCAACCAGTCCTGTTTGTCCAAGCGTCTTTGCTTCCGAGTCTTTTGAACCCGGTGTCTACTGGGAAAAAGGTCTGCCGAGAAGGGGAACAGTTTTCCAGAGTTCTCCTGAGCCCTAGAAGGAGGTTCCTCGTGAAAGCCTGGGGCCATTAGGTCCGAAAAGAAAGGCCATTCCCGACCGAGTACAACAGGGGCAGGGAGCCAAGGAGTGACTCCTACATCGAGGTAAGCCTCCTGACCTTTTACCTGTAGCCGGATTTTGGCTGTCGGATAGCGTTTTACATCGCCGTGTATACATTCTATGCTTCATGGGGAGTCAAAAGAACACACGTTGGGCGGTAATAGTTCCTGGAGGACCAGCGTTTTCCCAGATCCCGAATCTACAAGGGCCTGGACGGCTTTTTCCCCAATCAGGGCTGGAAGTAGCCAGGGCTTGTAATTTTCCTCAGTAAAAGCCGAGGCGATGGTTCTGCTGAATGAACAATCCATCAGTGGACAGTCCACATACCGGTGACCTTGTTCTCCGCAGGCGGAACATGAAGAGGGTTCCCTCGCAGGAGGGGGCTGTGGATAGCGCTCCGCTGGACCGGTTACTCGAGACCAGGCATCTGGTGGGTCCTGTAGGCGACGTCCTCGGAAGTTCCTCTCACTTTGCGACGAGCCGACATCCGGAAGGAGATGAGGGTCTCTGCGGGGACCAGCATTTGGACTCCGTCCTTTCTGGAACGACTGCTCCTTCCATGGGACTTTGCGGTTCCGTGACGGGCCATAGGTTCCCCATTGATCCGACCTCCCTCTTTGGGCGTCTGCCAGTGCCGGTGGAGTCGGGTCCAGGACACTCGCCTGCTGCTCAGCCCCAAGGAAGTTCTCCACGAGTCGGACCGCCAAAGCTAGGGTTTCAGCAGCGTGGCATTTTACCCACGAGCGTGCGGAAGGGGGTATTATTTGTAGAAATTGTTCCAAAACACCTGCTCAAGAATTGCCTCCATAGTGCACTCCTCGGGTTGTATCCAGCGCGTACATAAGTCCAATAATCGCTGAGCGAGGACCCGGGGTCTCATCTTAGCGGTGTACTTCATGTTCCGGAACTGCTGCCGGTAGGTCTCTGGGGTCAGACCTAAGCGATCCAGTATGGCGGCTTTTACTTGTCGGTAGTCCATTGCCTGATCTGCTGGGAGACCCTGATATGAGGCCTGGGATTCTCCTATGAGGAGCGGGGCCAAAGCAGTTGCCCAGCGATCTGTAGCCCAGCCCTGAGCTTCGGCAACTCTTTCAAAAGTCAGTAAAAAAGCCTCTGGATCCTCGTTCTGAGCCATTTTCCTCAGGAGTATCGGGGGTCTGCTTGCTAGTTCTGCACTTGCAGACCCTTGGAATTGGGTCAGCAGCTTGGCAATCCGCTCATCCTTTGCTGCTTGTAGTCTTTCATCTCTCTCCGCTTGCAGCCGGGCCTGCTCCTGCATTAACTGTCCCTGCTGTCTGGTTTGCTCGCACAGAAACTCTTTCAACATTTCTTCCATTCTTGTGTGTGTGTGTGTGTGTGTGGCCCTTTAACTGCAGGAGCCTTTTGAAAAAAACCTTCCCAATTCTTGACACCATATGTTGCAGGGTACATGCAACTACACACTTGGGTTTTCTTGACAAGGCTGTTTTATTTAGCCTTAAAAGATATACAGCACACAAAACAAAAATAGCTTTCCATCAGCAAAAACGAAAATGGCTTTTTCTTCAGCAAACCAAACAAAACAGTTTCTCTTTAGCAGACAGTTTATATATAAGGCAGCTACCCTTTTTCTATGCAGGGGACAGACAGTTCACAATACAACTACTTTGCTACTCAGACCTTGTTTTCAGGAATCTCTTTACTTCTTACTCCTCTCTCATCAACAGCCGCCTCCATGTGTCTACAGCCTGGGTTTTAACACACCTTGATTAGGCAGCTGGGTTCCAACTAATTGTCCTGAGGTTCCCAGCTGAAGTTAACCTAGTCAGTGCTGCACTGCAGACTAGACATAGGTTTTCCAGGCATATAGCTGGTGGCTTTTATTTACCCTGTCACAGGGGCCTTCTTCCCAGAGTGGTAAAAGGGTAGTGGAGGATTGCTAGGCTAAATACTGTGGCCAATCAAAATCGTCGTCATCATCTCCTCCCCACAGCCAATTGCAGTAAGGTAAACGGAGGGCAGCATCATCTGCACAGGTGCCCGAGGTAGAGCAATCAATGCCGATGCATCAAGGGGAGGAAACATCCCCTGATTCAGGAGGTGTGGTGAAGTCATCGGAGCATAATAAACAGACAGGAGCAGCAAAAAAAAAGTTCTAATCTACATAAAAAAAGAAGCACAAACAATTAGACAACTATGAGGTGATGTGCCGTGTTAAATATAGGGCACAGATAATAAGAAAGAAGGCACAGAATACATAATATTTAGAGCATAAAGAAAATAATAACTGATAATTTTTTTTTTTTTTTTATAATTTTAAAAAATAAATAGTAAAACAGAAGAGGGAAATTAAAGTATATTACTGCACCGACACACTTTATTCGAGCAAATACCCAGTATGTACCTGGCAGATACCTGGAATACGCCGCTCCTCACCTCTGACAAGCCCCGTTGCGTTTGCCTTCCCAGCCTGGGTTCATGCCTGGCTGACGGGCGGCTGATCTGTTAAATGATAATGATTAGGATTTAATAGGCTGCAATGCTTCGCGTGTCTACCAGATGGCATAAATTCATGAATTGTAATGCATTATATATATATATACTGTGCAGTTTTGCAGCCAGCGGGAATAAAATGCTTCAATCCCTGCTTGGAAAATACCTCAATGCACTCGGGCAGAAAACAGTCACAAACCTCAATACACCCGGGTATACCCGAATTCGTGGGACTAGCCGAGCTCGAATAAAGTGTGTCGCCAGTGTATAAGAGCGCAGAGAGATAGAGTAATAACCATAAAAGGAGGATATACAGAACAGCTCATACAGCCTCATATACAGAAATGAAGCTATAGGCACAAAGCAAAACCAAGGGGGTCATTCATTCCCCTAGGATGTATAGTATTAAGAAGGACTATCCATCTACATTCTTTTTTGAGGAGGGCTTTTTCCAAGTCACCTCCTCTAATGCCCAAGGACACTTTGTCAAACGCAAATGCAGAAATCTGCGTGCTGTCTGCTGCATGACACTGTAAAAAGTGTCTTGCTACAGAAGTAATTTTTTTTAATGCCCGTTGTGCTGATCTAATGTTTCTTGAGTGTTCTCAATGGGCTCAGATGGGCTCACACAGACTGCCAATCCCGGCAACAATCGGCCTGCCTTGTGGATTGGTTAGGCTTTTGTGTATCTTAGGTAATAAATAGAAAGTAGCAGTCATCGGATATCTCGTAATCAGACTGTCTCTATTTTTAGTTCTTATGGTACCCAAGGCACATGCCTCACTGAGAATAATGTCCAATTCCTTTTTAAAATTTTCAGTGGGATCGGCCGCCATTTCCACGTAACAGGTACGATCTCTTAATTGTTTGAAGGCTTCATGTTCGTACTGCAGTTTTGGCCAGACCACCACATTACCTCCCTTATCCGCTGGCTTAAATTCGACTGTTGTCATTTTGCCTAGTTCTTTAACGGCAAGCCATTCCTGATATGTCAGATTTCTTACCGATTTATTGGAACTTACAATGACAGGTGGCGAGAACTTAAATCCATTCTCCAAAAACATTTGCCCATTCTCTGTACCGATGGAGAACTTAGGGATGCATTGGGGGACAGCGTTAACCTGACAAGTCGACGTTCACCAAACTTACAATATCGTTTGGTACACAGTCATTACACTCCCCACACCAGTGAGACATTTCTGACTATCAGACGCAAAGGCTTTTCAAAATGCAGCAATTGCTCAGCCTGCAAATTTATGATACAGACTGACACTTTTTCTAATAGCGACCACACTAAAACATACAATATTGGTTACACCTTGAATTGCAAGTCTAAAGGTGTCATTTATTGTCTAACTTGTCCCTGTAAATTAAAATATATAGGTATGTGTCACGGTAGCTTATGACAAGATATAATGAACACCAAATATCTGGGTTGAACTGAACGAGGCTTAGATATAATAAAATATATTTATTCCTTAAAAAAGGGGAACACAGCAATATAGTACAATTAACAGGCAAGAAGGTAACACTTACTTAGGGTTGGGGGATGGAGAAGTATCAGCTAGCAATTCCCCAGCAATCCGGTGACATTCCAGGTGGAATCAGAAGCACAACTAAAAACTGTAGGGTTGACACAGTTTATATACCTGTGTAACCCTATTCTTAACATTGAATACAGACTATTGGTGAACAATTATCTGTATCCAATCCCTAATGTGGAGACACAGATTAACCCATGCCCCCCAGCTAATTAGCCCATGTGTACTGGGACTCTATGGGTAGCCCCATAATTAAATCAGGGGTGACGACCAGTTTACCAAATGAAGTATCTGCATTGTTTGTAGGTGTAGACATAACACTTACAAACCACTCCAGTTTGATGATTCTCCACCCTCAGGTAACAATTAGAGTGGCAGTCTGTTGTTTAGTACTTGGTCTGTTGATTAGTACTTAGTGTAAACAATCTGGGCAGTTAACTTTTGATCACAGTGCTTAGGCTCAATCAGCCAGCTGCCCTTCATGACCTATTAGCATAGCAGATGGTCTGCATTTCCAGAGCAGATCCAAAATACCATACATATATACTTTAATATCTACACATATTAATAAGTTCCATTCTGGTGGGCTCAGTGGATCGAAATTTGCCAGGTCTTAATGCCTACAGTGACTCCACACATTGGCCAAATATCAACTCTCTGCGACCTCCAGAACTTGAGATACAGAAATGCACTTTAAAACATTAAAATACAGGATTATAATGAAACATGGGAACAGGGGAACATACATTTTTCATGACATGACAAGGTGTAAACCACATTCCTGGACCACAGTCCAGTTAACACCTTGCCTCCCTGGTGAGGTCAGGGGTGGCCATATGGGGTGCAACCCCTTTAATACCGGGCCAACCCCCATCTCCCTCTAAACCTCCCCTTCTTAATGGGTGACCTGTGGCCCACTGGCCCTAACGGGGAGTGGGGCACTGCTGGCACCCTTAATGAACTCAGTCTCAGAGGGATAGTCCTGGCGTGAAAGTCCATCAGCATTGCTGTTTTCACTACCCTTTTTGTGCTGAATAGTAAACTCGAATTCTTGTAAGGCCAAGCTCCACCTTAGCAACTTTGCATTCTCCCGTGATGCCCTCTGCAGCCAACTCAGGGGGTTGTGGTCTGTGAGGACCGTGAAAGCCCTTCCATACACGTAGGGCTGGAGCTTTTTGAGTGCCCACACAATGGCCAAGCACTCTTTCTCAATGGTGGCATAGGCCACCTCTCTGGGGAGTAGTTTTTGGCTGAGGTACACCACAGGGTGCTCTCTACCGACATCCCCCACTTGGCTCAACACAGCCCCAATGCCATAGTCCGAGGCATCAGTCCGTATGAGGAAATGTTTGGTATAGTACGGGGCAGCCAGTATGGGGGCCCCAGCAAGCGCAGTTTTCAGTGCCTGGAAATCAGTTTCACAGGCAGGAGTGAAGGTGATAAGCGCATGTAATTGCTTTTTAGTCAAAACAGTCAGGGGTTTGGCAATGGCGCTGTACTGTGGGACAAACTTCCTATGCGGTGCCCAAAAATGCCATGACCTGTTTCTTGGTTTTTGGAACAGGCCACTTAACTATGGCTTCTACCTTGGCTGGCTCTGGTTTGAGGTGCCCTCCACCCACCCTTTTCCCTAAGTACAGTACCTCTGCCATCCCTACCATACACTTAGTGGGTTTCAAGGTAAGCCCAGCCTCCCTGATCCTATCCAGCACCGCAGCTACATGTCCTAAGTGGGAGTCCCAGGAATTACTAAAGACAGCAATGTCATCTAAGTAAGCCCTGGCATAGCTCTGCATCCCTTCCAGTAACCAGGCGTTGAAAGGTAGCCGGGGCATTCTTCATCCCAAATGGCATCACCAAAAACTCATAGAGGCAACTTGGAGTGATGAATGCTGACTTCTCCCTAGCCTCCAGGGTCAGTGGGATTTGTCAATAGCCTTTGCTCAAAACCATAGTGGTCAGATACCTTGCCCCCGCGAGTTCATCCAGAAACTCATCCATGTGGGGCATGGGGTAGGCATCTGACACCATCCCAGCGTTGAGCAAGTTGTAGTCCAGACAAAACCGGGTGGTCTTGTCCTTCTTAGGGACTAGAAATACCGGACTTGCCCAAGGACTCTGGGACGGAATAATTACCCCTAGGGACAGCATCTCCCCTATCTCCCTTTCCATACTGGTCTTGACCTCTGCTGACACTCTATAAGCGTGCTTATGCAGAGGCTGCAGATCCCCTGTGTGCACTGGGTGTTTTGTGAGATGTGTGGTCCCTGGCATGTCAGTGAAGAGGGCCCTATACTTAGCTAGCATGTCCCTGGCTTCTACCTGCTGCCTAGCACTCAACTGTGCCCCTATCTCTACCTGCTCCACAGTGTTTCCCTGCCTAGCCTCCCTAGGAGATCAGGCAGAGCATTGCTCACCAGATCCTCCAGCAGTGGGCTACAAATGGACATTACTGCTCCCATACTTGGTGCTCTGTATTCTTTCAGCATATTGACGTGGTATGTCTTATGCCTCTCAGGCTCTACCTGTACAACGTAGTTGTACTCATTCACCTTACGGATAACCGGGTACGGTCCCGACCAGGCAGCCATCAACTTGTTCCCCCGAGTGGGTTTGAGAACAAGCACCTGCTGTCCTGGGATGAATTCCCTGCTACGGGCATTCCGGTCATACCATTGCTTTTGCTTGGTCTGAGCGGCCCTGTGGTGGTCCTGGGCCACCCCCATGAGCATCTCTAACTGGTCTTGGAGATCTACTACTTACTGGATCACTGAAGCATCAGTAGCAGTAGCCTCCCCTTCCCATTCCTCATGGAATAGGTCCAGAGGTCCACGTACCCTGCGGCCATATAGTAGCTCGAAGGGGGAGAAGCCTGTAGATTCCTGCGGTACCTCTCAGTAGGAAAACAGCAAGTGCTGTAAATGAATCTCCCAGTCTTTAGCCTTTGTCTTGGCATCTATAGTGCCAAGCGCTACCGCCTCAGGGTACCGGGTGGCAAAATCCACCACCGTGAGGATGTAACGCTTCCCTGACCTGCTAGGAATCATAAGGGGTCCTACAAGATCCATCGCTATTTTCTGGAAGGGCTCCCCTATTATCGGTAGGGGTTTCAGGGGTGCCTTCACACGGTCGCCCTCCTTACCCACTCGCTGGCAGGCATCACAAGAGCGGCAGAAAGTGCCCACATCTCGAGATGCCCCCGGCCAGTAGTAATTCTGTAATAACCGGGCTCGCGTTCTGTTGACCCCCTGATGTCCCGCTAACGGAATAGAGTGAGCTACCCGTAACAGTTGCTCTCGGTACCTGGGGCACTACTAACTGTCGCTTACTGGTCAATCCCTCCTCTATCCCTGGGTTCCCTTCTTCTCTATACAGGAGTCCCTTATGCCATAGGCAGTGCTCAGTGCCTTCCCCTGCCTGAGATTCGGACGCCCGAAGTCTCACGCCAGCAAGGGTAGGGTCTGTCTTCACTGCCTCCCTAAACTGGGCTCCTAATTCTGGCCACCCCCCAGTCATGTCATAGTCCGGAGAATGGGGAAGGGTGAGGGGAAACAGTAAGTCAGTCTGTGGTTGCAACTGATCCTGGCTTACCTCCCCGTGCTCCTCTGCGACCTCCGCTAATGTTTGTCCCAAAGGCTGGGGGACTGGCAGGGACAGTTCTACACAGACGCCCCCAGCTTTTGACAGGAGCAGGACTGCTGAGTTCCATTTAGACTGACTGTGGTTTGCATTTTTGCCTCACACTATTTATCCTGCTCCGTTTGATTTTGCCATTTCACTTACCATATTGATTATTCATTTGCACTTTATTGTACTATTTGTGTTGGGGTTGTTTAGTCTCCTATTGGGACCTGACGTTATTATTGTTGGTCTGGGGGACAGGGAAGTACCCCTCTTTTCCATTGGAGAGAGGGGGAACGGGCCTGATGAAGGGGTGTTCCCCGAAACTTTGCCCCCCTGCTGCTTCCCCCTTTTTTTATACCCACCTGTGTGTTGTCTTGACCCTTTATTGTATTTGTGCTCATGTACCCTACTCTCCGCCCCCTCCCCCCTCCATTACTCCTTCTGGTTTTGCCTATTATATGTTTTTATGAGTGTTTATTGCGTGTTATCGTTGTTTGATGTAGGGTATGTGGTTCTGCCTATGGTGGTTTGTGTTACACATTAAATCTCATTTCATTTCTTTTGGCATTATCCTTTTCATTTGTTCTATTATCTATAGCTGGGCTATTGTGTTGCTTATATACCTATATTGGAGGAATTGGGTCCTCCTTAGTCCGTTGCACCCTGCAAAAAATTATCTTGCTGTTCAGTGTGTGCTGTATATCACTGTCCTGTTCTGTCTACTTATTTACATATGTTAAAGATGAACATAAATGAGTCTTGCAAAAACACATTTCATATGTGCAATAATACAATGGGGCCGATTCACTAAGCTCTGTTAATTTGCACTGAAATGGGTAAAATCGCTCGGCCGCAAACGGGTGAAGCCAAATGCGCTATTCACTAAGGCTGCTCGGTGTGTTTTCGGCCTGCCTTGTCAAAAAGGGCCATATCGCACACGTTATAGGGTGACGGTATCCCCTGCAGAATTTAAATGGCCCTGTCACGTGACGTGGGAGCTTTACAAGTGTAGGGGTTACCGGCACCCCATAACGGGGCCTGTATCTCCTGACGTAGGGGGTCCCCGGACCTGAAAATAATACGGTTCAGCTCAGGAGACCCCCTGCACATCTACACTATTATTAAAACACCAATACCAATAAATAATAATTGTTACCGTAGCGGATAGCCGCTATGATAATGAAGCTGCATTAATGTACATTTTAATAACAGTGTGCGGGAGCAGGGGGTCCCGTGAGCTGAACCACATTGATTAATGGCTCAGGGACCCCTGCTTCCCGTGTTACAGGCCCCGGTATGGGGCATCAGATGCCAGTGTCTGCACCATGTTTATAGCGTCTGAGATGGCGGTGACACTGGCTTCGATGCCCCATACCGGGGCCTGTAACTCGGGAAGCAAGGGGTCCTGAGCCACAAATCAATGCAGTTCAGCTCAGGAGACCCTTTGCTCCCAAACACTATTAATAAAAATACATTAAAGCAGCTTCATTACCTTAGCGGCTAAGGCAATGAAGGTTTTAAGGCATAATAGCATGTTTATTGGGGACAATTGCCCCCAATAAACATGGCAATCTACAACACCCCCCCCCCCAGACCCCTAACATATACACTACAGTAATGGGCAAAATTACTATTATCCACATCTGGGTAATAATGCATTTGACCATTAAATATACATTAATCCCAATAAATAAAATAAATACATTTTGTACTCACCCTTTTCCGGATTCAGTTCCCAGACTCTGATTGGCTACCGTACCATGTTTGTTTGGATGACGTCATCTTAAAGGCAAATGAAGCACAGCCATTCTGATTGGCTGGCGTCATTGCCTTTAAATGACGTCATCAAATAATTTTTTTCCGGCAAAATCACATGGTTTTCACGTCCCAATCAGGACCGTGGGAACCATATGACGAAAATGTGACGTCATAGGCCTATAAAAGCCTATGTCATCTCATTTTGAAGACAGACGCCGAGGAGGACGGACCTCCCGAAGAAGAAGAACAGCAGGGCGTGGCCAATGAAGATAAGAAGACCCGGAAGAAGACAGAAGATGACGGAGAAGATACAGATGAAGATGGAGAAGATACAGATGAGGACCCCCACTATGGATTACAATTAGAAGAAAGAAGACACAGACACTTTTGGATTGTAATGTTTTATTTTTTTATAGTTACCTGGTTCCTGTTGTTGGATTATTTCTTCGACACATCCGGTTCAATGGGATTCGGTGAGTCGTTCATCTAATGGTAAGTAAACCAAAGAAATGTATGTTATTTTATTTTTACAGGTTTTTTTGCATTTTTTTCATGTCATCCATTTTTTTTTGTATGTCCATTTATTGGCCCTGAATTTATGTCTGTCACTGGACATACATCCGTACAGGGACAGTCACTAGATATATTATATGTTTATTGTTAATGTTATTAAATAGTTTTTTAAACTCTTTTATTGCACCTGTATGTATGTAAACTATAGATGGACATACATACAGGTATAATAAAAACTTGTTTGCATAATGTTTGCTTGCCTTGTTTTCATGTTTTTTTTGTTTTGTAATTTGCTGGTTTGTGTAAAAATGTGTTTGTAATGTACATGTTATTTTTTCTAAGGTTATTTTAAAGGCTACTGTATTTGCAATAGATTATTTAATTGGTTTATTTTTGGAAGTTAGATTTAGTCACATGGTGGTTACTTTGACATAGATTATTTTTCAGAATGGTTTGTTTTTAGGATTTGAACTGTGTAATTGATTTTGATTGTAATTGACTTGAGATTGGATTAATTAATTGATGGTAATTTAATTATGTTGATTTGCTTTGTTTGTATTTAATGATTGGTTTGTACAGTATCTTGTTTGGAATAGTTTATTTGATTTTGACCATTGCTTGGCAAAGTATACATGATACAGATTAATTGTATCATGTACATATTGTCAAGTTGATTGTTTTTATTTGCATTTCTTAGATATTGATTTGGCTTGGTGCTGTTTGATATTTGGAGATATTTGTATTTTGGCATGTATATCCTTAACCATTTCTTTGTATATTGGTTAATCATGCATATATATATATATATATATATATATATATATATATATATATATATATATATATATATATATATATATATATATATATATATATATATATATATATATATATGTGTGTGTGTGTGTGTGTGTATATATATATATATATATATATATATATATATATATATATATATATATATATTATGACACACAGAAATATCGCTCAACACTTAAATGAATTGTGTCCAAAACACCTGTTAATAAGTCATGTATTGTAAGACTAAACAGTGGTGCTAAAGGTTAAATAAATATGGAAACAACAGAGGAAAAGCAACCTTTAAATAGCACACGGACATAGATGAAAGTGTAACAAAAGAAATTTATTAAGGTGAATAAAACAGGGGATAAAGTTAATAGGTGAGGGGGGCTTAACACTACCTAGACAATGTGGACCTGGAGGCAAGGGTCTAAGTTAAGATTCAAAGCAAGACATATACAGGACACGGGTGGCTTTGTCTAAGCACACCTGCGTGACAATCAACCTGCACTGAGATCTTGTGACCACATATAAAAATTTTATACCATATAATTTGATGCAATGGTTACGTGTTGTGGGTACACAAGTTATATAGGCAACAGAGTGCAAAATACGTCACCGCTCAGTAAGTAGATGTCACAGACAGAAAGGTAGGTCAAAACTCCATGTCAGGTGGAATAAGGTAGGGGCCCCCCTCAGCAAGACCCCCACTCCAACGCGTTTCGACGGGAAACTGTCTTCTTCTGTAAACAGCAAAAACGGGCGATCTTACACCAGATGCAAGTAAAAGGCACTCTAAAAGGCCCCAGGCAGTAAATAAAGGAAGCTGCTGATGGTAGAAACATTAAACAGCATGCTGTCCTGAGTTGATAAGACATATAAAGATGAACATATGTGCAACAAACATCAATATGATATATGTTTGTTGCTAAATCTGGAAAAGTACATGCTTTATAAATGTGATATGCCATTAAATTAGGGTACCCCAATAAAGTGTTGTGGCAGCAATGTCAACATTGATACTTTCATACTCCTGAATAGGAGAAAGTACGGTGAACCAGGGGACTTATTGATTGAGGCATATGTATATGCATTTATGGTCTAATTTATGATGCATATGTGCAATAATCTACATATTTAATTAACACAGCACGAAAGGCGCAAGTCAGTCATAGAAGCAGGTAAGTGCAAATACATATCTACTATGCTGAGCATGAGCCTGCAGCAGATACAATATCTAACGACCGTGCCTGGTTGCTGAAGTCTCATCCGGCTATCATCACATTTTTAAGCCATAGGTAATCCAAATCTGAGAT
Organism: Ascaphus truei; assembly: GCF_040206685.1. Classification (NCBI taxonomy): domain Eukaryota; kingdom Metazoa; phylum Chordata; class Amphibia; order Anura; family Ascaphidae; genus Ascaphus; species Ascaphus truei. The sequence continues at coordinate 14,776 of NW_027455438.1, forward strand.
GTATGAGATTGCACAGCAAATAAAATGACAAAGTTGCATAAACTAAGTGTGTATCACAAGATGAGACAATCTGTGGCTCTAAAAGTGAATGCAGACCAATGATTGTTCGAAAGCATTTTCAACCATGTAACACGGACATAGTGGAACTGGAAAAATCCTAGATAGAACATCACTGAAATTGGATCAGTCGGTGTGCAAAATTAATGCACTAACCAAAATCCATTGGGAGAATTCGTGTCCTCAGCTGGATGAACAAACAAATGTTGTAGTAACGGAGCAATTCCCATAAGTGCTCCGGATGTAGAAGGAGTCGTCACACAATGCCTCTTGTCATGGGTTCAATATTAGATGAATAATTTCCACGGCTGTTCAAAATGTGGGAAGATGATCTCCATACGGTGTTCCACAGCAATCATGGATCTTCAGTGTAGAACAGGGATGCTGGTTCACAGTATAAGCATGTATGGGAGGAATAAAGTGAGAAACCACGCATTAGAGAACAGACAGGCCAGAGTGTTAAAAAACAAATCAAACCAGAGGGGCAATAGTTATAAAAACATAGCAAATCCAATATAGTCATTGAGACCACGTGGTATCATGGTGCCCAACTGCACGATCCATCTGCACTCCCTCCTTAACAGAGCCTTTTCAAGGTCGCCACCCCGGGCACCGAGAGAGACCCTGTCGAAGACAAATGCAGAAAGGACCGCACAGTCAGACCCATGACAGCGCAAGAAGTGACGCGCAACTGAGCTAATCTTCTTGCATGAATTTACATCTCTTTGCGCATTTTTGATGTTGCGAGTATGTTCCAACACGCAAAGCGGAATTCTCTTGTGGTCATGCCAACATATGCAAGGCCACAGGGACATTCAAGATAATATACTACTCCCTTGCTTTTACAGTTTATGAACGAGAGTATCTTGTATGTGTGTGTTTTGTTGGAATTCGTAAATGTAGATGTTTGGTGCATGTGTCTACATGCTGAACACATGCCACATTTGTAGAAGCCCAGCTTGCGATGTTGAGACAGGAAAGTAGGGTTGATCTGAGGCACATAATGACTGCATGTTAATTTGTCCCCTAGATTCGGGGAACGCCTGCTTGTCAGGCTCGCGCGGTCGCCAAGTGTGTTCCTGAGTTCAGAATCTATCATAAGGGACCCCCAATGTTTCTGAAGTATGCCCCTAATATCTGACCATTGGCGGTTGAAGGTGCTATTGAACCTAATTTGTTTCCTGCCCTTGTATTTGGGTTTAACTTGCAAAAGGCTCTCACGGGTTACTTTGCGGCAATTGTTGTAGCCTTTTTGAATCTGGGATTTGGAATACCCACGATTGAGAAATTTGGTCTTAAATTCTTTAGCTCTGGTTTGAAATGTAGCATCAGAGGAACAATTCCTCTTAAGTCTCAGGAATTCACTGCGAGGAATCCCTGAGACTTGGTGCTGGGGATGGAAACTGGACGCGTGGAGAATGGAATTGGTCGCAGTAATTTTGCGGTGGATGTCTGTCTCAATTGTACCTGTTCTATTGATACTGATTAGAACATCTAAGAATACCACCGAGGTGGGACTGCAAAAATGAGTGAGCTTGATGTTGAGCTTGTTGTGGTTGAGTGCATCGATGAAATCTGCAAATGCATCACTGGTGCCATGCCAGACAACCAGGATATCATCAATGTATCTCAGCCACAACAAGCCCAAGTCACTGAAGTGGCGGTGGAGGTCTGAAAAGACTACCTCCCTTTCCCACCATCCCAAAAATAGATTGGCATAGGAGGGTGCACATGCCGCTCCCATTGCTGTGCCTCTGACTTGTAAATAAAATTTAGTTTAGAAAATAAAATAGTTGTGGGTGAGTATGAATTGTAATAGTTCCATTAGGAAATTGAGAAGGTCACCCGGAATGTCTTGCATAGACAGATAGAATCTAGATGCCAGGAGACCTTCCCGATGGGGGATGCATGTGTACAGGGACTCTACATCACAGGTCGCAAGGATAGTATCCTCGTCGACCGTGATGCAGTCGACCCTGGACAGCATCTCCATTGTGTCGCGTAAATAAGACGGTAAATTAACAACTGCGAGGCACAGAAATTAATCTAGGAAGCGGCAGGCAGGTTCACACAAACCCCCTACGCCAGAGACAATAGGTCGTCCTGGTGGGCGGGAGGCATTCTTGTGGACTTTGGGTAATAGGTAAAAGGTGGAAATGACAGGGAATTTGGGTAGTAAGCCGTCATAGTTAGATTTTGTTATGGTCTTATTATCTAGCGCATTATGCAATATGCGTTCTAGATCAGTCTTAAATCTGAGTGTGGGGTCACAGGCTAACTCAGATTTCCTAATGGAACTTTTACAATTCATACTCACCCACAACTATTTTATTTTCAAAACTAAATTTTATTTACAAGTCAGAGGCACAGCAATGGGAGCGGCATGTGCACCCTCCTATGCCAATCTATTTTTGGGATGGTGGGAAAGGGAGGTAGTCTTTTCAGATCTCCACCGCCACTTCAGTGACTTGGGCTTGTTGTGGCTGAGATACATTGATGATATCCTGGTTGTCTGGCATGGCACCAGTGATGCATTTGCAGATTTCATCGATGCACTCAACCACAACAAGCTCAACATCAACATTATGTTGATTTGCTTTGTTTGTATTTAATGATTGGTTTGTACAGTATCTTGTTTGGAATAGTTTATTTGATTTTGACCATTGCTTGGCAAAGTATACATGATACAGATTAATTGTATCATGTACATATTGTCAAGTTGATTGTTTTTATTTGCATTTCTTAGATATTGATTTGGCTTGGTGCTGTTTGATATTTGGAGATATTTGTATTTTGGCATGTATATCCTTAACCATTTCTTTGTATATTGGTTAATCATGCATATATATATATATATATATATATATATATATATATATATATATATATATATATATATATATATATATATATATATATATATATATATATATATATATATATATATGTGTGTGTGTGTGTGTGTATATATATATATATATATATATATATATATATATATATATATATATATATATATATATATATATATATATATATATATATATATATTATGACACACAGAAATATCGCTCAACACTTAAATGAATTGTGTCCAAAACACCTGTTAATAAGTCATGTATTGTAAGACTAAACAGTGGTGCTAAAGGTTAAATAAATATGGAAACAACAGAGGAAAAGCAACCTTTAAATAGCACACGGACATAGATGAAAGTGTAACAAAAGAAATTTATTAAGGTGAATAAAACAGGGGATAAAGTTAATAGGTGAGGGGGGCTTAACACTACCTAGACAATGTGGACCTGGAGGCAAGGGTCTAAGTTAAGATTCAAAGCAAGACATATACAGGACACGGGTGGCTTTGTCTAAGCACACCTGCGTGACAATCAACCTGCACTGAGATCTTGTGACCACATATAAAAATTTTATTCCATATAATTTGATGCAATGGTTACGTGTTGTGGGTACACAAGTTATATAGGCAACAGAGTGCAAAATACGTCACCGCTCAGTAAGTAGATGTCACAGACAGAAAGGTAGGTCAAAACTCCATGTCAGGTGGAATAAGGTAGGGGCCCCCCTCAGCAAGACCCCCACTCCAACGCGTTTCGACGGGAAACTGTCTTCTTCTGTAAACAGCAAAAACGGGCGATCTTACACCAGATGCAAGTAAAAGGCACTCTAAAAGGCCCCAGGCAGTAAATAAAGGAAGCTGCTGATGGTAGAAACATTAAACAGCATGCTGTCCTGAGTTGATAAGACATATAAAGATGAACATATGTGCAACAAACATCAATATGATATATGTTTGTTGCTAAATCTGGAAAAGTACATGCTTTATAAATGTGATATGCCATTAAATTAGGGTACCCCAATAAAGTGTTGTGGCAGCAATGTCAACATTGATACTTTCATACTCCTGAATAGGAGAAAGTACGGTGAACCAGGGGACTTATTGATTGAGGCATATGTATATGCATTTATGGTCTAATTTATGATGCATATGTGCAATAATCTACATATTTAATTAACACAGCACGAAAGGCGCAAGTCAGTCATAGAAGCAGGTAAGTGCAAATACATATCTACTATGCTGAGCATGAGCCTGCAGCAGATACAATATCTAACGACCGTGCCTGGTTGCTGAAGTCTCATCCGGCTATCATCACATTTTTAAGCCATAGGTAATCCAAATCTGAGATGTATGAGATTGCACAGCAAATAAAATGACAAAGTTGCATAAACTAAGTGTGTATCACAAGATGAGACAATCTGTGGCTCTAAAAGTGAATGCAGACCAATGATTGTTCGAAAGCATTTTCAACCATGTAACACGGACATAGTGGAACTGGAAAAATCCTAGATAGAACATCACTGAAATTGGATCAGTCGGTGTGCAAAATTAATGCACTAACCAAAATCCATTGGGAGAATTCGTGTCCTCAGCTGGATGAACAAACAAATGTTGTAGTAACGGAGCAATTCCCATAAGTGCTCCGGATGTAGAAGGAGTCGTCACACAATGCCTCTTGTCATGGGTTCAATATTAGATGAATAATTTCCACGGCTGTTCAAAATGTGGGAAGATGATCTCCATACGGTGTTCCACAGCAATCATGGATCTTCAGTGTAGAACAGGGATGCTGGTTCACAGTATAAGCATGTATGGGAGGAATAAAGTGAGAAACCACGCATTAGAGAACAGACAGGCCAGAGTGTTAAAAAACAAATCAAACCAGAGGGGCAATAGTTATAAAAACATAGCAAATCCAATATAGTCATTGAGACCACGTGGTATCATGGTGCCCAACTGCACGATCCATCTGCACTCCCTCCTTAACAGAGCCTTTTCAAGGTCGCCACCCCGGGCACCGAGAGAGACCCTGTCGAAGACAAATGCAGAAAGGACCGCACAGTCAGACCCATGACAGCGCAAGAAGTGACGCGCAACTGAGCTAATCTTCTTGCATGAATTTATATCTCTTTGCGCATTTTTGATGTTGCGAGTATGTTCCAACACGCAAAGCGGAATTCTCTTGTGGTCATGCCAACATATGCAAGGCCACAGGGACATTCAAGATAATATACTACTCCCTTGCTTTTACAGTTTATGAACGAGAGTATCTTGTATGTGTGTGTTTTGTTGGAATTCGTAAATGTAGATGTTTGGTGCATGTGTCTACATGCTGAACACATGCCACATTTGTAGAAGCCCAGCTTGCGATGTTGAGACAGGAAAGTAGGGTTGATCTGAGGCACATAATGACTGCATGTTAATTTGTCCCCTAGATTCGGGGAACGCCTGCTTGTCAGGCTCGCGCGGTCGCCAAGTGTGTTCCTGAGTTCAGAATCTATCATAAGGGACCCCCAATGTTTCTGAAGTATGCCCCTAATATCTGACCATTGGCGGTTGAAGGTGCTATTGAACCTAATTTGTTTCCTGCCCTTGTATTTGGGTTTAACTTGCAAAAGGCTCTCACGGGTTACTTTGCGGCAATTGTTGTAGCCTTTTTGAATCTGGGATTTGGAATACCCACGATTGAGAAATTTGGTCTTAAATTCTTTAGCTCTGGTTTGAAATGTAGCATCAGAGGAACAATTCCTCTTAAGTCTCAGGAATTCACTGCGAGGAATCCCTGAGACTTGGTGCTGGGGATGGAAACTGGACGCGTGGAGAATGGAATTGGTCGCAGTAATTTTGCGGTGGATGTCTGTCTCAATTGTACCTGTTCTATTGATACTGATTAGAACATCTAAGAATACCACCGAGGTGGGACTGCAAAAATGAGTGAGCTTGATGTTGAGCTTGTTGTGGTTGAGTGCATCGATGAAATCTGCAAATGCATCACTGGTGCCATGCCAGACAACCAGGATATCATCAATGTATCTCAGCCACAACAAGCCCAAGTCACTGAAGTGGCGGTGGAGGTCTGAAAAGACTACCTCCCTTTCCCACCATCCCAAAAATAGATTGGCATAGGAGGGTGCACATGCCGCTCCCATTGCTGTGCCTCTGACTTGTAAATAAAATTTAGTTTAGAAAATAAAATAGTTGTGGGTGAGTATGAATTGTAATAGTTCCATTAGGAAATTGAGAAGGTCACCCGGAATGTCTTGCATAGACAGATAGAATCTAGATGCCAGGAGACCTTCCCGATGGGGGATGCATGTGTACAGGGACTCTACATCACAGGTCGCAAGGATAGTATCCTCGTCGACCGTGATGCAGTCGACCCTGGACAGCATCTCCATTGTGTCGCGTAAATAAGACGGTAAATTAACAACTGCGAGGCACAGAAATTAATCTAGGAAGCGGCAGGCAGGTTCACACAAACCCCCTACGCCAGAGACAATAGGTCGTCCTGGTGGGCGGGAGGCATTCTTGTGGACTTTGGGTAATAGGTAAAAGGTGGAAATGACAGGGAATTTGGGTAGTAAGCCGTCATAGTTAGATTTTGTTATGGTCTTATTATCTAGCGCATTATGCAATATGCGTTCTAGATCAGTCTTAAATCTGAGTGTGGGGTCACAGGCTAACTCAGATTTCCTAATGGAACTTTTACAATTCATACTCACCCACAACTATTTTATTTTCAAAACTAAATTTTATTTACAAGTCAGAGGCACAGCAATGGGAGCGGCATGTGCACCCTCCTATGCCAATCTATTTTTGGGATGGTGGGAAAGGGAGGTAGTCTTTTCAGATCTCCACCGCCACTTCAGTGACTTGGGCTTGTTGTGGCTGAGATACATTGATGATATCCTGGTTGTCTGGCATGGCACCAGTGATGCATTTGCAGATTTCATCGATGCACTCAACCACAACAAGCTCAACATCAAGCTCACTCATTTTTGCAGTCCCACCTCGGTGGTATTCTTAGATGTTCTAATCAGTATCAATAGAACAGGTACGATTGAGACAGACATCCACCGCAAAATTACTGCGACCAATTCCATTCTCCACGCGTCCAGTTTCCATCCCCAGCACCAAGTCTCAGGGATTCCTCGCAGTGAATTCCTGAGACTTAAGAGGAATTGTTCCTCTGATGCTACATTTCAAACCAGAGCTAAAGAATTTAAGACCAAATTTCTCAATCGTGGGTATTCCAAATCCCAGATTCAAAAAGGCTACAACAATTGCCGCAAAGTAACCCATGAGAGCCTTTTGCAAGTTAGACCCAAATACAAGGGCAGGAAACAAATTAGGTTCATTAGCACCTTCAACCGCCAATGGTCAGATCTTAGGGGCATACTTCAGAAACATTGGGGGACCCATATGATATATTCTGAACTCAGGAACACACTTGGCGACCGCGCGAGCCTGACAAGCAGGCGTTCCCCGAATCTAGGGGACAAATTAACACGCAGTCATTATGTGCCTCAGATCAACCCTACTTTCCTGTCTCAACATCGCAAGCTGGGCTTCTACAAATGTGGCATGTGTTCAGCATGTAGACACATGCACCAAACATCTACATTTACGAATTCCAACAAAACACACACATACAAGATACTCTCGTTCATAAACTGTAAAAGCAAGGGAGTAGAATATCATCTTGAATGTCCCTGTGGCCTTGCATATGTTGGCATGACCACAAGAGAATTCCACTTTCGCGTGTTGGAACATACTCGCAACATCAAAAATGCGCAAAGAGATGTAGATTCATGCAAGAAGATTAGCTCAGTTGCGCATCACTTCTTGCGCTGTCATGGGTCTGACTGTGCGGTCCTTTCTGCATTTGCCTTCGACAGGGTCTCTCTCGGTGCCCGGGGTGGCGACCTTGAAAAGGCTCTGTTAAGGAGGGAGTGGAGATGGATCGTGCAGTTGGGCACCATGATACCACGTGGTCTCAATGACTATCTTGGATTTGCTATGTTTTTATAACTATTGCCCCTCTGGTTTGATTTGTTTTTTAACACTCTGGCCTGTCTGTTCTCTAATGTGTGGATTCTCACTTTATTCCTCCCATACATGCTTATACTGTGAACCAGCATTCCTGTTCTACACTGAAGATCCGTGATTGCTGTGGAACACCGTATGGAGATCATCTTCCCACATTTTGAACAGCCGTGGAAATTATTCATCTAATATTGAACCCATGACAAGAGGCATTGTGTGACGACTCCTTCTACATCCGGAGCACTTATGGGAATTACTCCGTTACTACAACATTTGTTTGTTCATCCAGCTGAGGACACAAATTCTCCCAATGGATTTTGGTTAGTGCATTAATTTTGCACACCGACTGATCCAATTTCAGTGATGTTCTATCCAGGATTTTTCCAGTTCCACTATGTCCGTGTTACACGGTTGAAAATGCTTTCTAACAATCATTGGTCTGCATTCACTTTTAGAGCCACAGATTGTTTCATCTTGTGATACACACTTAGTTTATGCAACTTTGTCATTTTAGTTGTGGTACATCTCAGATTTGGGTTACCTATGGCTTAAAAATGTGATGATAGCCGGATGAGACTTCAGCAACCAGGCACGGTCGTTAGATATTGTATCTGCTGCAGGCTCATTCTCAGCATAGTAGATATGTATTTGCACTTATCTGCTTCTATGACTGACTTGCGCCTTTCTTGCTGTGTTAATTAAATATGTAGATTATTGCACATATGCATCATAAATTAGACCATAAATGCATATACATATGCCTCAATCAATAAGTCCCCTGGTTCACCGTACTTTCTCCTATTCAGGAGTATGAAAGTATCATTGTTGACATTGCTGCCACAACACTTTATTGGGGTACCCTCATTTAATGGCATATGACATTTATAAAGCATGTACTTTTCCAGATTTAGCAACAAACATATATCATATTGATGTTTGTTGCACATATGTTCATCTTTAAATGTCTTATCAACTCAGGACAGCATGCTGTTTAATGTTTCTACCATCAGCAGCTTCCTTTATTTACTGCCTGGGGCCTTTTAGAGTGCCTTTTACTTGCATCTGGTGTAAGATCACCCGTTTTGGCTGTTTACATGGTACTCATGACAACCGCATGTATGGAGTTACACAACGTGATGACGTCATGCGTATTCCCCCTCGACCTGGCAAGCAAGGACATTACAGGCAGTCTCTTGCAATTGACATCTCTGCCACTCTCTCCCTTACTTGCGGCTGTTATAGGCTTCAGTGGGAGGTGATATTTCGGCCATGCGCTATGACGCTCGTGACGCGATGACGTCACACGCGTCATCACCTAATTTACATAGAGGCTTACCTTAGTATGCACATGTGACTAGAATAGTCCAATGAGATGAGCAATCCTCGTACAACAGACCCTATGACGTGCTATATGTGCAAATACTCCTTTCTCTCACAGCTGCCTGCAATTCTTGTAATTTTGGCGCGATTTTTGCTGTAATTATTTTCACTATAAATGCTAGCTCATTTCTCCCCTCACCACTTCCGGAAGAAGACATACTTTTCTGTCAAAACGCGTTGGAGTGGGAGTCTAGCTGAGGGGGGCCCCTACCTTATTCCACCTGACGTGGAGTTTTGACCTACCTTTCTGTCTGTGACATCTACTTACTGAGCGGTGATGTATTTTGCACTCTGTTACCTTTATAACTTGTGTACCCACAACACGTAACCATTGCATCAAATTATATGGTATAATAATTTTATATGTGGTCACAAGATCTCAGTGCATGTTGATTGTCACGCAGGTGTGCTTAGACAAAGCCACCTGTGTCCTGTATATGTCTTGCTTTGGATCTTAACTTAGACCCTTGCCTCCAGGTCCACATTGTCTAGGTAGTGTTGAGCCCCCTCACCTTTTAACTTTATCCCCTGTTTTATTCACCTGAATAAATTTCTTTTGTTACACTTCCATCTATGTCCGTGTGCTATTTAAAGGTTGCTTTTCCTCTGTTGTTTCCATATATATATATATATATATATATATATATATATATATATATATATATATATATATATATATATATATATGCAGATGAGCATACAGTTGTATTTGCATATTTGCTTTCCTGTGGAGGGTTTTTGTCACTTTTTTTACTCACCATAACTTAACTCAATATTATGGTATAGCCTATCCCATAGCCTCTTTGCATACCCAGTTAAAATCAACCCCACACTGATGAGACCCATTAATGTCGAAACAGCTGTCTGTGGGTGGTTTTCTAGGTATGCACCTTAACCCTTGCTGTGCTCTAAGCTGTGACCATGCAGCAAGCTTAAGCCTATAGGGAACCATGTTAAAAATGGTTTTTGAGGCAAAAAGTGACACTGTGTGCTCATTTGCATGTCATTTCCCAGAATCCCTTGCTGCAGTGGAAGTGCTGTATGCTGGGTGATAATGGGGAATGGTGGGGTTGCAGACCTGCCTAAGACATGCAGATGAGCATACAGTTGTATTTGCATATTTGCTTTCCTGTGGAGGGTTTTTGTCACTTTTTTTTACTCACCATAACTTAACTCAGTATTATGGTATATATATATATATACATATAGATTCCAATGCACAGCCGGCACACCATATGCAAGTAAATAAGTTTTGGTGCTTATCCCACAAAGCAACAACAGACCATACGATACCGGTTGCAACACGACATCAAGGGACAGCACGCAGGTAAGTAAATCAAAAATGTTCTATATTTGATAGAAGACACAAAAACCGACGTTTCGGTCCCCCAGTGGGACCTTTCTCAAGGTGGTGCAATTGAATGCAGTGCACAATACATATATATACCCCAAACCCCAGTGCAATTCAACAAAACCAATCTCAGCAAATGTTTGCTGAGAGTGTGACACAGCATGTATTCTAATTTATTACCAGTTTCTCTATTTGACATTGTCTGCATTATGTATTTTTGTTGGTTTTTTAAGGTGTCGCTTCCTGACATGATGCATAGAGTCATTATTGCATTATCATTTCTTACACTATGCATTAGGCGTTATATGGCTGAGTGCTTTCAGCATTTATATATTGTCCTAGATTCCAGTCAGCCACGTCATCCACACGTGTGTATATATGTTTTAATCCCTCACATTTTTTTGCACATTTATGGTGAGCACATCAGGTGTTTCACATGTTTCGCTTAACTTGCAGTTACAATGTGTATTTTGCACGTCCCTGAAATAGTTAATCTATCCAGGTATCAGCTCCAGATCAGTTTAGCCCATGCGCACTCTCTCCGGTTATCCAAGATATCGCTGGGTCTGGCAGACTTATGTAGTCTCTCAGCAGTAACATTATGCAATTCCTGAGCCTTTTTGCGCATGCCTAAACACATATCAGGTAAACAAATATAGAGTTAATATATTCAAAATGGATGCTCTTTACCTGCTGATACTGTGGATGCATGTCACATAGGCAGGTGAGGCTAATTAACTGTGATTGGTTTTGTTGAATTGCACTGGGGTTTGGGGTATATATATGTATTGTGCACTGCATTCAATTGCACCACCTTGAGAAAGGTCCCACTGGGGGACCGAAACGTCGGTTTTTGTGTCTTCTATCAAATATAGAACATTTTTGATTTACTTACCTGCGTGCTGTCCCTTGATGTCGTGTTGCAACCGGTATCGTATGGTCTATATATATATATATATATATATATATACACACACATACATACATGATGAAGCCACTGTACAAATAAATGGGTGAAGTGTGTGTGTCGGGTCAGGGTGGCTTAACTCCTTAATTACCTTTGTGGTTATGAACTGATAAGGTGATGAAGGGGTTAAGTGATATCCCAATGTATTTGCAATGTTATTTTTTGGGCTACAGAGGACAGAGGGCACTTGCTGATGGAGGTGATTGATATTGCTGAAGTTAGTAGAGCTGTATTTATTTTATTAGGCTAGTTAATGTGTTTAATAATGGACAAATAATCTATTATCCATATCTGATCATAGTTATTTTGCCCATTACTGTAGTGTGTGTGTGTGTGTGTGTGTGTGTGTGTGTGTGTGTGTGTGTGTGTGTGTGTGTGTGTGTGTGTGTGTGTGTGTGTGTGTGTGTGTGTGTGTGTGTGTGTGTGTGTGTGTGTGTGTGTGTGTGTGTGTGTGTGTGTGTGTGTGTGTGTGTGTGTGTGTGTGGTATTTATGTATTTAAATGTATAGGTCAGGTTTATTTTTTTGACATACAGGGTTCATTCCTTAGGTCTGCGGGGATCTCTGGAGACCACCTGAGGTCTCCTCGGACTTTCCACAGGTACTAGGCTGGAGGTGTCCACGGGGGATACCTGCGGGGAAGAACCAGTGGCCCCACATGGGGGCACCGCAGACCCATAGGGACAACCTGAGGCCCCCCAGACTCCCATGGGAACCACCCGAGGCCCCTCAGACACCTGTGGGTCTGACCCGGTGCCCCCCAGACACCCGCAGGCCTATCTGTGGAGACCCCATTGTGGCCCACAGTGACCCGCGGAGACCACCTGGTGGACCACGGCACCTGGCGGGGACCAACCGTAGGCCTCCACAACCTGTTTGAAACCTTGTGCTGGGCTACTGTGAGGTCTACGGACACCAGTCAGGCCCACCGGGGACTCCCATCGGCCTGGGGTATTAGCCCTGTATGTCAAAGAATAAATCATGTTGTATGGGGGGGCACAGGGGGTGGGTTATGTATTATTTATTAAATACAATAATGTTTATTGTGGGGCTGTGTATTGTTTTGATTGTGGGTAGTGGGGGTGGGGGAACGGGTTATTGTCCCCGAGCCTGGGTAGGTTTCCCGGGTGTGTAGTGGGTGAGGGTGGTTAGGCCTCATGGGTGGGGGTAGTGGGTGGTATTTGGCCTCCCGAGTGAGTGGTGGGTGAGGGTGGGTTAACCCCTTAATGACTGTCACGGTTAATAACCGCTAAGGTAATTAAGGGGTTTAAGGACATTAGATTGGCTCTTTTAAATTCTTGTGTATATTTTTCAGCACCCGAGTGTATGGACGGGGATGAAGATGAGGATGGCCTTCATCGTGGGTGCCGGACAAGGTGAGTACAAAATGTTTTTATTGTGATGAATGTATATTTAATGCGCAAATGCATTATTATCCATATGTGGATAATAGTAATTTTGCCCATTACTGTAGTGTATGTGTTAGGGGGGGGTATTTTTTTATAGTATTGTTTATTTTTGGGGGCACACCATTGGTACTGCAGGCCCGTGGACGCCCGCAGGGACCACCTGGACACCCCCAGAAGCCCGTGGGGGAGATTATGTACCCTGTTAAATATAGGGCACAGATAATAAGAAAGCAGGCACACAATACATAATATTTAGAGCATAAAGAAAATAATAACTGATAATTATTTTTATTTTTTCTAATTTAATAAAATAAATAGTAAAACAGAAGAGGGAAATTAAAGTATATTATAAGAGCGCAGAGAGATAGAGTAATAACCATTAAAGGAGGATATACAGAAAAGATCATACAGCCTCATATACAGAAATGAAGCTATAGGCACATAGCAAAACCAAGGGAGTCATTCATTCCCCTAGGATGCATAGTATTAAGAAGGACTATCCATCCTTTTTGAGGAGGGCTTTTTCCAAGTCACCTCATCTAATGCCCAAGGACACTTTGTCAAACGCAAATGCAGAAATCTGCGTGCTGTCTGCTGCATGACACTGTAAATGTGTCGTGCTACAGATGTAATTTTTTTTAAAGCGTCCAAATCCCGTTGTGCTGATTTAATGTTTCTTGAGTGTTCTCAATGGGCTCAGATGGGCTCACTCAGACTGCCAATCCCGGCAACAATCGGAATGCCTGGTGGATTGGTTAGGCTTTTGTGTATCTTAGGTAATAAATAGAAAGTAGCAGTCATCGGATATCTAGTAATCAGACTGTCTCTATTTTTAGTTGTTATGGTACCCAAGGCACATGCCTCACTGAGAATAGTGTCCAATTCCTTTTTAAATTTGTCAGTGGTATCGGCCGCCAGTTCCACGTAACAGGTACGATCTCTTATTTGTTTGAAGGCTTCACGTTCGTACTGCAGTTTTTGCCAGACCACCACATTACCTCCCTTATCCGCTGGCTTAAATTCGACTGTTGTCATTTTGCCTAGTTCTTTAACGGCAAGCCATTCCTGATATGTCAGATTTCTTACCGATTTATTGGAACTTACAGTGACAGGTGGCGAGAACTTAAATCCATTCTCCATAAACATTGGCCCATTCTCTGTACCGATGGAGAACTTAGGGACGCATTGGGGGACAGCGTTAACCTGACAAGTCGACTTTCACCAAACTTACAAGCTTACAAGATCGTTTGGTACACAGTCATTACACTCCCCACACCAGTAAGACATTTCTGACTATCAGACGCAAAGGCTTTTCAAAATGCAGCAATTGCTCAGCCTGCAAATTTATGATACAGACTGACACTTTTTCTAATAGCGACCACACTAAAACATACAATATTGGTTACACCTTGAATTGCAAGTCTCAAGGTGTCATTTATTGTCTAACTTGTCCCTGTAAATTAAAATATATAGGTACTGCACCGACACACTTTATTCGAACAAATACCCAGTATGTACCTGACAGATACCTGGAATGCGCCGCTCCTCACCTCTGACAAGCCCCGTTGCATTTGCCTTCCCAGCCTGGGTTCATGCCTGGCTGACGGGCGGCTGATCTGTTAAATGATAATGATTAGGATTTAATAGGCTGCAATGCTTCGCGTGTCTACCAGATGGCATAAATTCATGAATTGTAATGGAGTATATATATATATATACTGTGCAGTATTGCAGCCAGCGGGAATAAAATGCTTCAGTCCCTGCCTGGAAAATACCTCAATGCACTCGGGCAGAAAACAGTCACAAACCTCAATACACCCAGGTATACCCGAATTCGTGGGACTAGCCGAGCTCGAATAAAGTGTGTCGCCAGTGTATGTGTCACGGTAGCTTATGACAAGATATAATGAACACCAAATATCTGGGTTGAACTGAACGAGGCTTAGATATAATAAAATATATTTATTCCTTAAAAAAGGGGAACACAGCAATATAGTACAATTAACAGGCAAGAAGGTAACACTTACTTAGGGTTGGGGGATGGAGAAGTATCAGCTAGCAATTCTCCAGCAATCCGGTGACATTCCAGGTGGAATCAGAAGCACAACTAAAAACTGTAGGGTTGACACAATTTATAAACCTGTGTAACCCTATTCTTAACATTGAATACAGACTATTGGTGAACAATTATCTGTATCCAATCCCTAATGTGGAGACACAGATTAACCCATGCCCCTCAGCTATTTAGCCGATGTGTACTGGGACTCTATGGGTAGCCCCATAATTAAATCAGGGGTGACGACCAGTTTACCAAATTAAGTATCTGCATTGTTTGTAGGTGTAGCCATAACACTTACAAACCACTCCAGTTTGATGATTCTCCACCCTCAGGTAACAATTAGAATGGCAGTCTGTTGATTAGTACTTGGTCTGTTGATTAGTACTTAGTGTAAACAATCCGGGCAGTTAACTTTTGATCACAGTGCTTAGGCTCAATCAGCCGGCTGCCCTTCATGACCTATAACCATAGCAGATGGTCTGCATTTCCAGAGCAGATCCAAAATACCATACATATATACTTTAATATCTACACATATTAATAAGTTCCATTCTGGTGGGCTCAGTGGGTCGAAATTTGCCAGGTCTTAATGCCTACAGTGACTCCACACATTGGCCAAATATCAACTCTCTGCGACCTCCAGAACTGGAGATACAGAAATGCACTTTAAAACATTAAAATACAGGATTATAATGAAACATGGAAACAGGGGAACATACATTTTTCATGACAAGGTGTAAACAACATTCCTGGACCGCAGTCCAGTTAACACCTTGCCTCCCTGGTGAGGTCAGGGGTGGCCATATGGGGTGCAACCCCTTTAATACCGGGCCAACCCCCATCTCCCTCTAAACCTCCCCTTCTTAATGGGTGACCTGTGGCCCACTGGCCCTAACGGGGAGTGGGGCACTGCTGGCACCCTTAATGAACTCAGTCTCCGAGGGTTAGTACTGACGTGAAAGTCCATCAGCATTGCTGTTTTCACTACCCTTTTTGTGCTGAATAGTAAACTCGAATTCTTGCAAGGCCAAGTTCCACCTTAGCAACTTGGCATTCTCCCCTGATGCCCTCTGCAGCAAACTCAGGGAGTTGTGGTCTGTGAGGACCGTGAAAGCCCTTCCATACACATAGGGCTGGAGCTTTTTGAGTGCCCACACAATGGCCAAGCACTCTTTCTTAATGGTGGCATAGGCCACCTCTCTGGGGAGTAGTTTGCGGCTGAGGTACACCACAGGGTGCTCTCTACCGTCATCCCCCACTTGGCTCAACACAACCCCAATGCCATAGTCCGAGGCATCAGTCTGTATGAGGAAATTTTTGGTATAGTACGGGGCAGCCAGTATGGGGCCCCAGCAAGCGCAGTTTTCAGTGCCTGGAAATCAGTTTCACAGGCAGGAGTCCAGGTGATAAGCGCATGCAGTTGCTTCTTAGTCAAATCAGTCAGGGGTTTGGCAATGGCGCTGTACTGTGGGACAAACTTCCTATAGTACCCTGCGTTGCCCAAAAATGGCATGACCTGTTTCTTGGTTTTTGGAACAGGCTACTGAACTATGGCTTCTACCTTGGCTGGCTCTGGTTTGAGGTGCCCTCCACCCACCCTGTGCCCTAAGCACAGGACCTCTGCCATCCCTACCATACACTTAGTGGGTTTCAAGGTAAGCCCAGTGTCACGGTAGCTTATGACAGGCTGTAATTTACACCAAATCTATATATAAATATATATATACCTGGGTTTGAACTGGGACGAGACTTAGAAATGATAAAATATAATTTATTCCTTGATAAAGGTGAACACAACAGATTATACAAATAACAGGCAAAATATAGACACTTACGTAAAATGGAAATTATGATGCAGCCACAGCTGGACTGGCAGTTCATACAGCACTCTTTATAGTCATCAAGACACCAAAAGCATAAAAAGACCTCTGGCAGAAAGACAGTGCATAACGTTTCTCTCAGCAAACAAGATGGTATAGAACAGACTGAACACTTGAAGAACTTGCAAAACATGACCAACAAAGGAATATAGGGAACAGCAGTTTATATATCTTTTGTCCCTCTATTCTTAACCTTAAGCACAGGGGAATGGTTTTCAATTACATCCAGCCACTCACTAACGTGGGAAAGCATTCTGACCCATGCCCCCCTGCTAGTTGGCACATGCGCAGTAGAACTCTGGGGTCTCATTTCTGAAGCCCCACATTTGCATCAGGAATGCCAGCCAGTCTATCATTTGGAGTTCTGGCAGGAAAACCTTTGTTGAAAGGTGTGAAGTGGGACACTTAAAGACTGCTCTGGCTTGAGCCTCCTCCGCCCTTAGGTAAACAGGGAGGGTGACAAAACTCTTTGAACAATACTTAAGTCCTAGACATTCGGTCGCCTCTCGGGCCATCTGCTACATTATGGCCAAAGAAATTTCCTCTGGAATTTATCCATACTTTAGAATACAGTATTAAGCATAAAACATAGACGTATTAAAATATCCGGTTCCGTTGGGTCTAGCAGGTCCAAACTTCCCAGTTCTCATTGCCAGAACTGGGACACCATATGATCCAAAAAGCGACTTGCTACGACCTATGGAGCTGGAGTTACACAAATGCACATTAAATCATTTTTCATTTTAATACAAAAATCTCCGCTAAAAGAAATCTCAGCTTTTCACTAAATCCCCATTGAAAACAACGGGCTCCGCCGCCATGGGTTTCAATGGAGCAACTCCGCCGTTGTAGTCAATGGAGTTTCCTACCATAGAATCAATGGGAAAAAGTTCCGAACTTTCAAGGGGGTCCATACTCCGTCGGGTTCGTCTAAGAGGGTCAAGGATGGTTCTGCAGTGATGCCGGAGCAGTGACTACAGATACCCCAAACCTTGATCCTCTGGTCCCTCCGGAATCGGAGATATGGATTCCTAAATGAAAGCATTTCACACTTAGTCATTTTTCGGAGCTGTTTCTGCCGCCGCCATTGAAGCCTATGGCACGACCCGCTCTTCTCGGTTTGACCCTTATGGGGGGTCCAGGATTCGGGGACCCGGTTGTGGTCGAGTGGGGGGAAGCCTAGGAACTAGGGGCAAAAATAATTTTATTTCTAGGGCCCCCAGAACTGTTTATTCCCACACCAATTAACGTTGAACTTGACTCAAGTGATTTTAACTCTTTTAAAGGACATTGTATCCGCTTTGCGGTTTGCGGTCTGGATGGCAGCCAACTTGTTCTTTGAAAGTTACCTCGAGGAACCTCCATTGAAGTCGATGAGCCCATTGACTTTCAATGGGAAACCGCTGCTCTCCCTCTCGGACGCCACCTGCTGATCTTTACAGGAAACAGGACTAAAACAACAAGATTCTCCATTAGGAGGCATGGAGCCCTAATGGCGGCCAATGGGGACCTGCAAAATGGTGCCTGAAAAGGCGGGAAAACTTCACAAAGAGCTATAATCATTTAAGGACTATTAACCCTTGTGCTTCCGGATGGATTCTAGTGTGTGTGTGATGCAGACACTGATTAACAATAAACCAGGGGGGAACAGGGAATATACATTTTCAGGTTATGACAAGGGTTATAGAAACAGCAGAGGGATGGGGACTCCCCATCCCTCTGCTGTTTCTATATGTGACTTTCTGGGGTACTCTATTTAACCCCTTCTAGGGAGTGGATCCATCTCGCATACATACCATGGCTGGTTATTTGACTAGTGGCATGGATATGTCTGGCTGGCAAGATGAGGCAAGAAATGTCTTCACTAAAATATCACAGGGTACCTCTGATACAGGTCACAACATTGCAAATTATTTTCGTAACATTTCCCAACTCTTGCGGACTCAGTCTCAAGTCTGGTGGGAGATCACAAGTCTACAAAGTTACCTAGACTCGAACATGATCCCCAGAGGACTTAGATTGAAATTAAGTCCTGCTTATCACATCACTTCTCAGGATTTTATTAAAAAGTGGGAAGATACTTTGTCCAGATGCTCTAATGAGCTTATGAATCTCCTCATTGACCATGAGAAGTCAAGGTTAGATGTGACCAATAAAGATCTTGATGTCAACCTTAAGGACCTCAGTAAATATAATCAACTACAGGAATTTGAGGAGATGGAGAAAAAACTGGAAACTAATATGATCAAGTTCAGACAAGAGTTGAAGGATAGAAAACATACTAAATATTTACGGGACACTAATGATTACGAACAGGGTACAGTCTACAGATACCCTATTAGGTCTAGAAGAAGGGGCACTTATTCTGATTATTCCTCATCAGAGACAGATGCCTCTGATAGTGAACAAAAGGGCTCCAGACCAAAGGGCTCTAACAAAGGTAGAGGTAGCAAGGCCACTAAAGATACCCAGGTGGGTTTTTTAGCGCAGGCCCTCCAAAACGTAAAACCAGGAGAGGAAAAAAGGTCTTTAAGAACAAAGAAAAATCCCAATGCACCCACCCAATAACTAATAACTGTATAGACAATGATGCCCTGCAAGTTTTCAATTTGTCCAATCATTCTTTTAGTGACAGTCAACTTAATCTGTTAAGGAAGGGATTATCCTTTTCACCCACTTCGGACTTCAATCTATTCGAGTGGGTGAAGGATCTGAACCTCTTTGGCAGAAGGCTATTGCTACTGCACCGACACACTTTATTCGAGCAAATACCCGGTATGTACCTGGCAGATACCTGGAATGCGCCGCTCCTCACCTCTGACAAGCCCCGTTGCATTTGCCTTCCCAGCCTGGGTTCATGCCTGGCTGACGGGCGGCTAATCTGTTAAATGATAATGATAAGGATTTAATAGGCTGCAATGCTTCGCGTGTCTACCAGATGGCATAAATTCATGAATTGTAATGCAGTATATATATATATACTGTGCAGTATTGCAGCCAGAGGGAATAAAATGCTTAAATCCCTGCATGGAAAATACCTCAATGCACTCGGGCAGAAAACAGTCACAAACCTCAATACACCTGGGTATACCCGAATTCGTGGGACTAGCCAAGCTCGAATAAAGTGTGTCGCCAGTGTACATAAATTCCACTCTAAGCGTATTGCCAATAACCCAAATGTACTCACAGATGGTATGACTGTACAGGAAAGACAAGATGTTGAGGATCTCTGTCAGTTGTTTGACCAAAACACTGTACCTGATAGTGATATAACTGGTCCTTTTACTCACCTTAAGAACAAGAGCCACTTTACTCCACCCATTACCATCTGTCCGGCTGTTGAATTATTTGTTGGCTGTGTTACTAGGGACCTTGAAGCCGAACCAAAATACTATAAGTCTGATAATAACCTCACATTTGAGGAAAGAACTGGCCTAAGAGATTTAATGTCTAACAAGGACTACACCATCAAACCATCCGACAAAGGTGGTAACATTGTTATATTAGATACTGAAGCCTATGTTAAGGAGAACATGAGACTTCTCAATGACAAAGATTGCTATGAGATCCTGGAACGTAGTCCCACATCTGAATATAAATTAGAACTGTTGAACATCTTACAGGATGCTCTCGACGCAGACATGTGGCGACGTTTTATACTTTACCTAAGGTACATAAACGCCTACAGTCCCCCCCTGGTCGCCCAATTGTCTCGGGCAACAACTGTTTGTCCGAAGGTAGCAGCATATATCTGGATAAGGTCCTGAGGGATTTTGTCATCAGCCTCCCATCGTATGTTCAGGATACGAAAGACACACTAAAGAGTCTGGATGGCATCCATGTTACATCTCAGACCATTCTTGTGAGTTTAGATGTTGAATCGTTATATACTTCCATCATCCACAAGAATGGTCTTACTGCTGTCAGACATTTTCTAACAACTAGGGACTGTAGGTTCAATAGACACAACTCATTCGTGTTAGACCTACTGAACTACATCTTAACACATAATTACTTTGTTTTTGATGGGCTGTATTACCACCAGACCCAAGGTACGGCAATGGGCACAGCTTGTGCACCAACGTATGCCAACCTGTACCTGGGCTGGTGGGAGCGTACCCACGTCTTTAATGAGGAACTATCTATGTACACTGACCACATCTCTATGTGGATCAGGTACATAGATGATATCCTGCTACTCTGGGAAGGAACCAGTCAACTATTGCACGAATTTGTTGAGAAGCTGAATACAAACACGCTTAATCTGAGGCTCACCACCGTGCTGAGTACCACCTCCATAACATTCTTAGATTTGAACATCTATGTTGATCATGAGCGTAACATACAAACTAAGGTGTTTAGGAAAAGCACAGCAACCAACAGCTTGTTACTGTCACAGAGCCAGCATCCCAGGAGTTTGGTAGCGGGTATTCCATAGGGCAGTACCTCCGTCTCCGGCGTAACTGCTCTACGATCGAAGAATTTACCACTCAATCTAAAGAACTTCGATCTAGGTTCCTCAACCGTGGATATAGCATCAAAACATTAAACAAGGCTTATCATCGGGCACTACACAGTGATAGGGCCTCACTCCTGTCCAGTAATAAGGAGAAGGTACAGGACAAAACAATCAGAGTCATTGGCACCTTTAATAAAAGATGGTGGGCCATTAAACAGATCTTTGCTAGACACTGGCATCTTCTTCAGGCAGATGATGACCTGGCGAAAGTTATAGGCCCTAGATCCATTATTACCAGCAGGCGGTCTAGGAACCTACGGGATTCTCTAGTGAACAGCCACTTCCAGCGGGCTAGGACCACCACTTGGTTGAGTCCCGTGAAAGGCATGTATCGTTGCCAGGGATGTAAAGCGTGCAGACACATCAATGTTGGCAAAACATTCGCCAATCATGACAACACATCACAATTCTGTGTGGATAGTTTAATTAATTTCCGTACCACCAACGTTATCTATCTTATCACAAGTAACTGTGGTAAGAGATACGTTGGCAAGACGACCAGACAGCTACGCAGACGTGTTCTCGAACACATTAATTCCATCAAACACTCTGCTGAGACATCCGTGGCTAGACATGTCACACAATGTCATGACGGCGATATTGATGCCATCAAATTCATGGGCATTTATCAGTTGAAATGTCCCATGAGAGGTGGAAACACTGACCAATCCCTGCTTCGTATCGAAGCAGAATGGATTTACAAGCTAAAAACTAGGAGCCCCAACGGTCTTAATGAGGGGTTTACTTTCACGCCCTTCATT
>NW_027455439.1:0-37033 GCF_040206685.1 Ascaphus truei
TATATATATATATATATTTTTTTTTTAATTTGTATATTTGTAATATTTATGTATTTATTTTTTATGGTTATAGGTTTTATTATTATTTGTGCTAGAATTATTTAGTATTATCACTATTATTAGTGTCTTATTATTAATCACAGTCGGTGTATTATATATTATACTAGCTGAGATACCCGGCGTTGCCCGGGATGTAAATCTGTAATAGGTAGTATCTTATAATATATTATTGAAAGCACTGTATGCCTGCCGTTGTGGAGGTGAGGAGCGGGGGGGGGGGGGTAATGGTGTCTCATGAGCAGCGGTCGCCGTTGTGGAGGTGAGGATCGGGTGGGGGGGGGGGTGTTAATGGTGTCTCATGAGCAGCGGTCGCCGTTGTGGAGGTGAGGAGCGGGGGGGGGGGGGTTAATGGTGTCTCATGAGCACCATGCGGTCGCCGTTGTGGAGGTGAGGAGCGGGGGGGGGGGGGGGTTAATGGTGTCTCATGAGCACCATGCGGTCGCCGTTGTGGAGGTGAGGAGCGGGGGGTGGGGTGTTCCCTCTGCTGCTTGTGTAACGCGCTAGATATTTCATCAAAGTATGAATTTCTCAAATGCAGACAACTTTAAGGAATAATTTGATTAGGGAGAAGAAAGCTGAGAAAAGTGGCACCCGGCCACAAATGAACTTCAGCTGCGCAAAGGGCTACACTACCTGCAATCCCTACAAACATTTAACAACAGCTACAATGATCTATGACATTTGTGTATTGAAGTACAGGCGCCGTTGTGGAGGTGAGGAGCGGGGGGGGGGGTTAATGGTATCTCATGAGCACCATGCGGTCGCCGTTGTGGAGGTGAGGAGCGGGGGGGGGGGGGGGTTAATGGTGTCTCATGAGCACCATGCGGTCGCCGTTGTGGAGGTGAGGGGGGGGGGGGGCTCCCTCTGCTGCTTGTGTAACGCGCTAGATAGACAACTTTAAGGAATAATTTGATTAGGGAGAAGAAAGCTGAGAAAAGTGGCACCCGGCCACAAATGAACTTCAGCTGCGCAAAGGGCTACACTACCTGCAATCCCTACAAACATTTAACAACAGCTACAATGATCTATGACATTTGTGTATTGAAGTACAAGCGCCGTTGTGGAGGTGAGGAGCGGGTGGGGGGGGTTAATGGTGTCTCATGAGCACCATGCGGTCGCCGTTGTGGAGGTGAGGAGCGGGGGGGGTTAATGGTGTCTCATGAGCACCATGCGGGTGCCGTTGTGGAGGTGAGGAGCGGGGGGGGGGGTTAATGGTGTCTCATGAGCACCATGCGGGTGCCGTTGTGGAGGTGAGGAGCGGGGGGGGGGGGTTAATGGTGTCTCATGAGCACCATGCGGTCGCCGTTGTGGAGGTGAGGAGCGGGGGGGGGGGGGGGGGTTAATGGTGTCTCATGAGCACCATGCGGTCGCCGTTGTGGAGGTGAGGAGCGGGTGGGGGGGGGTTAATGTTGTCATGAGCACCATGCGGTCGCCGTTGTGGGGGGTGGGATGCTGTTTGGGTGGGGGGGTTAATGGTGGTGGTGGGGGGGGTGTTTAATGGTTTTGTTAAATATTTATGAAGGAAAGAGTCTGTACCTGATTGGTAGCAGGTGTTCAGGGTTGTCTCTGTTGAGAGTTGTGAAGCTGGTCCCAAAAAAGGTGCAAATGTCTCACAGGTGCAAATGTCTCAGAGCAGTGAGGGTTAGGTGCTGCAATTCCCAAAGCTCAGTGAGGGGTAGGAGAGTGTGTCAGTGGTGTAGCTCAGTGAGGGGTGTCACAGTGTGGCAGTGTTGTTGGCCGCCGACCAATGACAGGTGTGCGGGGGCGGGCATGGTGCGGGGTGCTGGCTGCACACCAATGACAGGTGTGCGTGGGCGGGCATGGTGCGGGGGCGGGCATGGCCTGAGGCGGAGTGACAGGCCAAATATGCAATGCCATTGTCTCTAGGGACACCGAACATCCAGGCAGCATTCAGGCATACAGTGCTTTCAATAATATATTATACTAGCTGAGATACCCGGCGTTGCCCGGGATGTAAATCTGTAATAGGTAGTATCTTATAATATATTATTGAAAGCACTGTATGCCTGTCGTTGTGGAGGTGAGTGGGGGGGTGTGGGGGGGGGGGTTAATGGTGTCTCATGAGCACCATGCGGTCGCCGTTGTGGAGGTGAGGAGCGGGGGGGGGGGGGGGGGTTAATGGTGTCTCATGAGCACCATGCGGTCGCCGTTGTGGAGGTGAGGAGCGGGGGGGTGGGGTGTTCCCTCTGCTGCTTGTGTAACGCGCTAGATATTTCATCAAAGTATGAATTTCTCAAATGCAGACAACTTTAAGGAATAATTTGATTAGGGAGAAGAAAGCTGAGAAAAGTGGCACCCGGCCACAAATGAACTTCAGCTGCGCAAAGGGCTACACTACCTGCAATCCCTACAAACATTTAACAACAGCTACAATGATCTATGACATTTGTGTATTGAAGTACAAGCGCCGTTGTGGAGGTGAGGAGCGGGTGGGGGGGGTTAATGGTGTCTCATGAGCACCATGCGGTCGCCGTTGTGGAGGTGAGGAGCGGGGGGGGGTTAATGGTGTCTCATGAGCACCATGCGGGTGCCGTTGTGGAGGTGAGGAGCGGGGGGGGGGGGGGGTTAATGGTGTCTCATGAGCACCATGCGGTCGCCGTTGTGGAGGTGAGGAGCGGGGGGGGGGTTAATGGTGTCTCATGAGCACCATGCGGTCGCCGTTGTGGAGGTGAGGAGCGGGGGGGGGGGGGTTAATGGTGTCATGAGCACCATGCGGTCGCCGTTGTGGGGTGTGGGATGCTGTTTGGGTGGGGGGGGTTAATGGTGGTGGTGGGGGGTGGTGTTTAATGGTTTTGTTAAATATTTATGGAGGAAAGAGTCTGTACCTGATTGGTAGCAGGTGTTCAGGGTTGTCTCTGTTGAGAGTTGTGAAGCTGGTCCCAAAAAAGGTGCAAATGTCTCACAGGTGCAAATGTCTCAGAGCAGTGAGGGTTAGGTGCTGCAATTCCCAAAGCTCAGTGAGGGGTAGGAGAGTGTGTCAGTGGTGTAGCTCAGTGAGGGGTGTCACAGTGTGGCAGTGTTGTTGGCCGCCGACCAATGATAGGTGTGCGGGGGCGGGCATGGTGCGGGGTGCTGGCCGCACACCAATGACAGGTGTGCGGGGGCGGGCATGGTGCGGGGGCGGGCATGGCCTGAGGCGGAGTGACAGGCCAAAGGTGCAATGCCATTGTCCCTAGGGACGCCGAACATCCAGGCAGCATTCAGGCATACAGTGCTTTCAATAATATATTATAAGATAAGATGTATGTCATAGGACAAGCTTTCGAGAGTTTTCCTCTCATCCTCAGGTCTGCAATATGGATATACAAAGGTTTCTATGAATTAAACAGGTTTGGAAAAGAAAAAAAAACACAGGAAGAATAAAGGACAGAGAGATGTAGGTGAGGTGGGGTGGGAATGTTAGAAGGCACTGTTTTATTGAACTAATTTATTCTATACTATCGCAGCTGGACTAAAACGGCTATTTACACACACTGTAAATATTCCTGTATATTCATTTGCATGTCTTAGACAGGTCTGCAACCCTTATCACCCAGCACACCACACTTCCACTGCAGCAAGGGATTATGGAAATGACATGCAAATGAGCACACAGTGCCACCTTTTTATCTCAAGCTCACATTACATGAACAACACTTAGCCAATGCATGCTGCTTTAAATAAAGCTTTTAAGCAAGGACTTGGGAGATGCAAAGTCATTTAACCCACTCACAGACATGTTTCAAACTTGATGGGTATCAGTGTGAGGTTGGTTTCTGACATTTGCTCATTTGAGATTAAAGAGTAGGTAATCACCACATTTATTAAGGTTATGATGGGTAAAAAAAAGTGACAAAAACCCTCCACAGTGTAGCATATAGCAACTGTAAATATTCCTGTATATTCATTTGCATGTCTTAGACAGGTCTGCTATATATATATATATATATATATATATATAATTTTTTTTTTAATTTGTATATTTGTAATATTTATGTACTTATTTTTTATGGTTATAGGTTTTATTATTATTTGTGCTAGAATTATTTAGTATTATCACTATTATTAGTGTCTTATTATTAATCACAGTCGGTGTATTATATATTATACTAGCTGAGATACCCGGCGTTGCCCGGGATGTAAATCTGTAATAGGTAGTATCTTATAATAGGTAGTATCTTATAATATATTATTGAAAGCACTGTATGCCTGCCGTTGTGGAGGTGAGGAGCGGGGGGGGGGGGGGGGGGTAATGGTGTCTCATGAGCAGCGGTCGCCGTTGTGGAGGTGAGGAGCGGGGGGGGGGTTAATGGTGTCTCATGAGCACCATGCGGTCGCCGTTGTGGAGGTGAGGAGCGGGGGGGGGGGGGTTGTTAATGGTGGTGGCGGGGGGGGGGGGGGGTGTTAATGGTGGTGGTGGGGAGTGGTGTTTAATGGTTTTGTTAAATATTTATGGAGGAAAGAGTCTGTACCTGATTGGTAGCAGGTGTTCAGGGTTGTCTCTGTTGAGAGTTGTGAAGCTGGTCCCAAAAAAGGTGCAAATGTCTCACAGGTGCAAATGTCTCACAGGTGCAAATGTCTCAGAGCAGTGAGGGTTAGGTGCTGCAATTCCCAAAGCTCAGTGAGGGGTAGGAGAGTGTGTCAGTGGTGTAGCTCAGTGAGGGGTGTCACAGTGTGCAGTGTTGTTGGCCGCCGACCAATGACATGTGTGCGGAGGCGGGCATGGTGCGGGGTGCTGGCCGCACACCAATGACAGGTGTGCGGGGGCGGGCATGGTGCGGGGGGCGGGCATGGGCGACCAATGACAGGTGTGCGGGGGCGGGCATGGTGCGGGGGGCGGGCATGGCCTGAGGCGGAGTGACAGGCCAAAGGTGCAATGCCATTGTCCCTAGGGACACCGAACATCCAGGCAGCATTCAGGCATGTATGCAGGCAGTCTCTGTGTGACGGGGAGGGGGGGGAAATCTCTGTGTGACGGGGAGGGGGGGGAAATCTCTGTGTGACGGGGAGGGGGGGAAAATCTCTGTGTGACGGGGAGGGGGGGGAAATCTCTGTGTGACGGGGAGGGGGGGGAAATCTCTGTGTGACGGGGAGGGGGGGGAAATCTCTGTGTGACGGGGAGGGGGGGGAAATCTCTGTGTGACGGGGAGGGGGGGGAAATCTCTGTGTGACGGGGAGGGGGGGGAAATCTCTGTGTGACGGGGAGGGGGGGGAAATCTCTGTGTGACGGGGAGGGGGGGGAAATCTCTGTGTGACGGGGAGGGGGGGGAAATCTCTGTGTGACGGGGAGGGGGGGGAAATCTCTGTGTGACGGGGAGGGGGGGGAAATCTCTGTGTGACGGGGAGGGGGGGGAAATCTCTGTGTGACGGGGAGGGGGGGGAAATCTCTGTGTGACGGGGAGGGGGGGGAAATCTCTGTGTGACGGGGAGGGGGGGGAAATCTCTGTGTGACGGGGAGGGGGGGGAAATCTCTGTGTGACGGGGAGGGGGGGGAAATCTCTATGTGACGGACGGGGGGGATCTCTGTGTGACGGACGGACGGGGGGGGAATCTCTGTGTGACGGGGAGGGGGGGGAAATCTCTGTGTGACGGGGAGGGGGGGGAAATCTCTGTGTGACGGGGAGGGGGGGGGAAATCTCTGTGTGACGGGGAGGGGGGGAAATCTCTGTGTGACGGGGAGGGGGGGGAAATCTCTGTGTGACGGGGAGGGGGGGGGAAATCTCTGTGTGACGGGGAGGGGGGGGGGAAATCTCTGTGTGACGGGGAGGGGGGGGGGAAATCTCTGTGTGACGGGGAGGGGGGGGGGAAATCTCTGTGTGACGGGGAGGGGGGGGGAAATCTCTGTGTGACGGGGAGGGGGGGGGAAATCTCTGTGTGACGGGGAGGGGGGGGGAAATCTCTGTGTGACGGGGAGGGGGGGGGGAAATCTCTGTGTGACGGGGAGGGGGGGGGAAAATCTCTGTGTGACGGGGAGGGGGGGGGAAAATCTCTGTGTGACGGGGAGGGGGGGGGGAAATCTCTGTGTGACGGGGAGGGGGGGGGGAAATCTCTGTGTGACGGGGAGGGGGGGGGGAAATCTCTGTGTGACGGGGAGGGGGGGGGGAAATCTCTGTGTGACGGGGAGGGGGGGGGGAAATCTCTGTGTGACGGGGAGGGGGGGGGGGGAAATCTCTGTGTGACGGGGAGGGGGGGGGGAAATCTCTGTGTGACGGGGAGGGGGGGGGGGAAATCTCTGTGTGACGGGGAGGGGGGGGGGAAATCTCTGTGTGACGGACGGACGGGGGGGAAATCTCTGTGTGACGGACGGACGGGGGGGAAATCTCTGTGTGACGGACGGACGGGGGGGAAATCTCTGTGTGACGGACGGACGGGGGGGAAATCTCTGTGTGACGGACGGACGGGGGGGAAATCTCTGTGTGACGGACGGACGGGGGGAAATCTCTGTGTGACGGACGGACGGGGGGGAAATCTCTGTGTGACGGACGGACGGGGGGGAAATCTCTGTGTGACGGACGGACGGGGGGGAAATCTCTGTGTGACGGACGGACGGGGGGGAAATCTCTGTGTGACGGGGAGGGGGGGGAAATCTCTGTGTGACGGGGAGGGGGGGGAAATCTCTGTGTGACGGGGAGGGGGGGGAAATCTCTGTGTGACGGGGAGGGGGGGGAAATCTCTGTGTGACGGGGAGGGGGGGGAAATCTCTGTGTGACGGGGAGGGGGGGAAATCTCTGTGTGACGGGGAGGGGGGGGAAATCTCTGTGTGACGGACGGACGGGGGGGAAATCTCTGTGTGACGGACGGACGGGGGGGGGAATCTCTGTGTGACGGACGGGGGAAATCTCTGTGTGACGGACGGACGGGATCTCTGACGGGGGGGGAATCTCTGTGTGACGGGTGGGGGGGAAATCTGTGTGACGGGTGGGGGGGAAATCTCTGTGTGACGGGTGGGGGGGGAAATCTCTGTGTGACGGGGGGGGGAAATCTCTGTGTGACGGGGGGGGGGGGGGGGAAATCTCTGTGTGACGGACGGGGGGGGGAAATCTCGGTGTGACGGACGGACGGGGGGAAATCTCTGTGTGACGGACGGACGGGGGGGAAATCTCTGTGTGACGGGGAGGGGGGGAAATCTCTGTGTGACGGACGGACGGGGGAAATCTCTGTGTGACGGACGGGGGGGATCTCTGTGTGACGGACGGGGGGGGGGAAATCTCTGTGTGACGGACGGGGGGGATCTCTGACGGGGGGGAATCTCTGTGTGACGGGGAGGGGAATCTCTGTGTGACGGACGGGGGGGGGAATCTCTGTGTGACGGACGGGGGGGGGAATCTCTGTGTGACGGACGGGGGGGGAATCTCTGTGTGACGGACGGGGGGGGGGAAATCTCTGTGTGACGGACGGGGGGGGGAAATCTCTGTGTGACGGACGGGGGGGGGGAAATCTCTGTGTGACGGACGGACGGGGAAATCTCTGTGTTACGGATGGACGGGGGGGGGGGGAAATCTCTGTGTTACGGACGGGGGGGGGGGGGAAATCTCTGTGTGACGGACGGGGGGGATCTCTGACGGGGGGGGGAATCTCTGTGTGACGGGGGGGGAAATCTCTGTGTGACGGGTGGGGGGGGGAAATCTCTGTGTGACGGGTGGGGGGGGGAAATCTCTGTGTGACGGGTGGGGGGGGGAAATCTCTGTGTGACGGGGGGGGGAATCTCTGTGTGACGGACGGACGGGGGGAAAATCTCTGTGTGACGGACGGACGGGGGGGAAATCTCTGTGTGACGGACGGGGGGGGGGAAATCTCTGTGTGACGGACGGACGGGATCTCTGACGGGGGGGGGGGGAATCTCTGTGACGGGTGGGGGGGAAATGACGGGGGGGGAAATGACGGGGGGGGGGGGAAATCTCTGTGTGACGGACGGGGGGGGGGGGAATCTCTGTGTGACGGACGGGGGGGGGGGAATCTCTGTGTGACGGACGGGGGGGGAATCTCTGTGTGACAGACGGGGGGGGAAATCTCTGTGTGACGGACGGGGGGGATCTCTGACGGGGGGAATCTCTGTGTGACGGGGGGGGGAAATCTCTGTGTGACGGGGGGGAAATCTCTGTGTGACGGGGGGGAAATCTCTGTGTGACGGGGGGGGGGAAATCTCCGTGTGACGGGGGGGGGAAATCTCCGTGTTACGGGGGGGGGAAATCTCCGTGTGACGGGGGGGGAAATCTCCGTGTGACGGGGGCGGAAATCTCTGTGTGACGGGGAGGGGGGGAAATCTCTGTGTGACGGGGAGGGGGGGGAAATCTCTGTGTGACGGGGGGGGGGGAAATCTCTGTGTGACGGGGGGGGGGAATCTCTGTGTGACGGGGGGGGAAATCTCTGTGTGACGGGGGGGGGAATCTCTGTGTGACGGGGAGGGGGGGAAATCTCTGTGTGACGGGGAGGGGGGGGGGAATCTCTGTGTGACGGGGAGGGGGGGGGGAATCTCTGTGTGACGGGGAGGGGGGGGGAAATCTCTGTGTGACGGGGAGGGGGGGGGAAATCTCTGTGTGACGGGGAGGGGGGGGGAAATCTGTGTGACGGGGAGGGGGGGGAAATCTGTGTGACGGACGGACGGGGGGGAATCTCTGTGTGACGGGGGGGGAAATCTCTGTGTGACGGACGGGGGGGAAATCTCTGTGTGACGGACGGGGGGGGGGAAATCTCTGTGTGACGGACGGACGGGGGGGGGGGGAAATCTCTGTGTGACGGACGGGGGGGGAAATCTCTGTGTGACGGACGGGGGTGGGAAATCTCTGTGTGGGGGGGGGAATCTCTGTGTGACGGGGGGGGGAATCTCTGTGTGACGGGGAGGGGGGGAAATCTCTGTGTGACGGGGAGGGGGGGGGAAATCTCTGTGTGACGGGGGGGGGGGGGAAATCTCTGTGTGAAGGACGGGGGGGGGAAATCTCTGTGTGACGGACGGACGGGGGGAAATCTGTGTGACGGACGGGGGGGGGGAATCTCTGTGACGGACGGGGGGAGGAAATCTCTGTGTGACGGGGGGGAATCTCTGTGTGACGGGGGGGGGGAAATCTCTGTGTGACGGGGGGGGGAAATCTCTGTGTGACGGGGGGGGAATCTCTGTGTGACGGGGGGGGGGGAAATCTCTGTGTGACGGGTGGGAAATCTCTGTGTGACGGGGGGGGGAAATCTCTGTGTGACGGGGGGGAAATCTCTGTGTGACGGGGGGGGAAATCTCTGTGTGAGGGGGGGGGAAATCTCTGTGTGACGGGGGGGGGGAAATCTCTGTGTGACGGGGGGGGGGGGGAAATCTCTGTGTGACGGGGGGGGGGAAAATCTCTGTGTGACGGGGGGGGGGGGAAATCTCTGTGTGACGGGGGGGGGAAATCTCTGTGTGACGGGGAGGGGGGGGAATCTCTGTGTGACGGGGGGGGGGAGAATCTCTGTGTGACGGGGGGGAATCTCTGATGGGGGGGAATCTCTGTGTGACGGAGGGGGGAAATCTCTGTGTGACGGGGGGGGGGGGAGAATCTCTGTGTGACGGGGGGGGAAATCTCTGTGTGACGGGGGGGGAAATCTCTGTGTGACGGGGGGGGGGGGAAATCTCTGTGTGACGGGGGGGAAATCTCTGTGTGACGGGGGGGGGAAATCTCTGTGTGACGGGGGGGGAATCTGTGTGACGAGGGGGGGGAATCTCTGTGTGACTGGGGAGGGGAAATCTCTGTGACGGGGGGGGGGAAATCTCTGTGTGACGGGGGGGGAAATCTCTGTGTGACGGGGGGGGGGAATCTCTGTGTGACGGGGGGAATCTCTGACGGGGGGGAATCTCTGTGTGACGGGGGGGGGAAATCTCTGTGTGAGGGGGGGGGAATCTCTGTGTGACGGGGGGGGGGAAATCTCTGTGTGACGGGGGGGGGAAATCTCTGTGTGACGGGGGGGGAATCTCTGTGTGACGGGGGGGGGAATCTCTGTGTGACTGGGGGGGATCTCTGTGTGACTGGGGGGGAAATCTCTGTGTGACGGGGGGAAATCTCTGTGTGACGGGGGGGAAATCTCTGTGTGACGGGGGGGGGAAATCTCCGTGTGACGGGGGGGGGAAATCTCCGTGTGACGGGGGGGGAAATCTCCGTGTGACGGGGGGGGGAAATCTCCGTGTGACGGGGGGGGAAATCTCCGTGTGACGGGGGCGGAAATCTCTGTGTGACGGGGAGGGGGGAAATCTCTGTGTGACGGGGGGGGGGGGGGGGAATCTCTGTGTGACGGGGGGGGGGGGAATCTCTGTGTGACGGGGGGGGGAATCTCTGTGTGACGGGGAGGGGGGGAAATCTCTGTGTGACGGGGAGGGGGGGGGGAATCTCTGTGTGACGGGGAGGGGGGGAAATCTCTGTGTGACGGGGAGGGGGGGGGAATCTCTGTGTGACGGGGAGGGGGGGGGGAAATCTCTGTGTGACGGGGAGGGGGGGGGAAATCTGTGTGACGGGGAGGGGGGGGAAATCTGTGTGACGGACGGACGGGGGGGAATCTCTGTGTGACGGGGGGGGAAATCTCTGTGTGACGGACGGGGGGGAAATCTCTGTGTGACGGACGGGGGGGGGGAAATCTCTGTGTGACGGACGGACGGGGGGGGGAAATCTCTGTGTGACGGACGGGGGGGGAAATCTCTGTGTGACGGACGGGGGTGGGAAATCTCTGTGTGGGGGGGGGAATCTCTGTGTGACGGGGGGGGGAATCTCTGTGTGACGGGGAGGGGGGGAAATCTCTGTGTGACGGGGAGGGGGGGGGGGAAATCTCTGTGTGACGGGGGGGGGGGAAATCTCTGTGTGAAGGACGGGGGGGGGAAATCTCTGTGACGGACGGACGGGGGGAAATCTGTGTGACGGACGGGGGGGGGGAATCTCTGTGACGGACGGGGGGAGGAAATCTCTGTGTGACGGGGGGGAATCTCTGTGTGACGGGGGGGGGGGAAATCTCTGTGTGACGGGGGGGGGAAATCTCTGTGTGACGGGGGAGGGAATCTCTGTGTGACGGGGGGGGGGGGAAATCTCTGTGTGACGGGGTGGGAAATCTCTGTGTGACGGGGGGGGGGAAATCTCTGTGTGACGGGGGGGGAAATCTCTGTGTGACGGGGGGGGAAATCTCTGTGTGACGGGGGGGGAAATCTCTGTGTGACGGGGGGGGAAATCTCTGTGTGACGGGGGGGGAAATCTCTGTGTGACGGGGGGGGGAAATCTCTGTGTGACGGGGGGGGAAATCTCTGTGTGACGGGGGGGGAAATCTCTGTGTGACGGGGGGGGGGGAAATCTCTGTGACGGGGGGGGGGAAAATCTCTGTGTGACGGGGGGGGGGGGGAAATCTCTGTGTGACGGGGGGGGAAATCTCTGTGTGACGGGGAGGGGGGGAATCTCTGTGTGACGGGGGGGGGAGAATCTCTGTGTGACGGGGGGGAATCTCTGATGGGGGGGAATCTCTGTGTGACGGAGGGGGGAAATCTCTGTGTGACGGGGGGGGGGGGAGAATCTCTGTGTGACGGGGGGGAAATCTCTGTGTGACGGGGGGGAAATCTCTGTGTGACGGGGGGGGAAATCTCTGTGTGACGGGGGGGGGGGAAATCTCTGTGTGACGGGGGGGGAAATCTCTGTGTGACGGGGGGGGAAATCTCTGTGTGACGGGGGGGGGGGGGGGGGGGGAATCTGTGTGACGAGGGGGGGGAATCTCTGTGTGACTGGGGAGGGGAAATCTCTGTGACGGGGGGGGGGAAATCTCTGTGTGACGGGGGGGGGAAATCTCTGTGTGACGGGGGGGGGAATCTCTGTGTGACGGGGGGAATCTCTGACGGGGGGGAATCTCTGTGTGACGGGGGGGGGAAATCTCTGTGTGAGGGGGGGGGGAATCTCTGTGTGAGGGGGGGGGAATCTCTGTGTGACGGGGGGGGGAAATCTCTGTGTGACGGGGGGGGGGAAATCTCTGTGTGACGGGGGGGGGAATCTCTGTGTGACTGGGGGGGGGATCTCTGTGTGACTGGGGGGGGAATCTTTGTGTGACTGTGGGGAAATCTCTGTGGATCTGGGGGGGGATCTCTGTGTGACTGGGGGGCGGGAATCTCTGTGTGACTGGGGGGGCGGGAATCTCTGTGTGACTGGGGGGGGGAATCTCTGTGACTGGGGGGGGAATCTCTGTGTGACTGGGGGGGGGAATCTCTGTGTGACTGGGGGGGGGAATCTCTGTGTGACTGGGGGGGGAAATCTCTGTGATGGGGGGGGGGAAATCTCTGTGTGACTGGGGGGGGAAATCTCTGTGTGACTGGGGGGGGAATCTCTGTGTGACTGGGGGGGGGGGGGAATCTCTGTGTGACTGGGGGGGGGAAATCTCTGTGTGACTGGGGGGGGGAAATCTCTGTGTGACGGGGGGGAAACTCTGACGGGGGGGAATCTCTGTGTGACGGGGGGGGGAAATCTCTGTGTGACGGGGGGGGAAATCTCTGTGTGACGGAGGGGAATCTGTGTGACGGGGGGGGAATCTCTGTTTGACGGGGGGGGAATCTCTGTGTGACGGGGAGGGGGGGAAATCTCTGTGTGACGGGGAGGGGGGGGAAATCTCTGTGTAACGGGGAGGGGGGGGAAATCTCTGTGTGACGGGGAGGGGGGGGAAATTTCTGTGTGACGGGCTGTGTGACGGGGAGGGGGGGGGAAATCTCTGTGTGACGGGGAGGGGGGGGGAATCTCTGTGTGACGGACGGGGGGGGAAATCTCTGTGTGACGGGGGGGGGGATCTCTGTGTGACGGACGGGGGGGGGAAATCTCTGTGTGACGGACGGGTGGGGGGGAAATCTCTGTGTGACGGACGGGGGGGGGGAAATCTCTGTGTGACGGACGGGGGATCTCTGACGGGGGGGGGGGAAATCTCTGTGTGACGGGGAGGGGGGGGGAAATCTGTGTGACGGGGAGGGGGGGGGAAATCTCTGTGTGACGGGGAGGGGGGGGGGGAAATCTGTGTGACGGGGAGGGGGGGGGGGAAATCTCTGTGTGACGGGGAGGGGGGGGGAAATCTCTGTGTGACGGGGAGGGGGGGGGAAATCTGTGTGACGGACGGGGGGGGAAATCTCTGTGTGACGGACGGGGGGGGATCTCTGATGGGGGGGGGAATCTCTGTGACGGGAGGGGGGAAATCTCTGTGTGACGGGGAGGGGGGGAAATCTGTGTGACGGGGAGGGGGGGGAAAATCTGTGTGACGGGGAGGGGGGGGGAAATCTGTGTGACGGGGAGGGGGGGGGAAATCTCTGTGTGACAGACGGGGGGGAATCTCTGTGTGACGGGGGGGAAATCTCTGTGTGACGGGGGGGGAAATCTCTGTGTAACGGGGGGGGGGGGAAATCTCTGTGTGACGGGGGGGGGAAATCTCTGTGTGACGGACGGGGGGGGGAAATCTCTGTGTGACGGGGGGGGGAATCTCTGTGTGACTGGGGGGGAAATCTCTGTGTGACGGGGAGGGGGGGGGGAAATGTCTGTGTGACGGGGAGGGGGGGGAATCTCTGTGTGACGGGGAGGGGGGGGGGGGAATCTCTGTTTGACGGGGAGGGGGGGGAAATCTCTGTGTGACGGGGAGGGGGGGGAAATCTCTGTGTGACGGGGAGGGGGGGGGAAATCTCTGTGTGACGGGGGGGGGGGAATCTCTGTGTGACGGACGGGGGGGGGGAATCTCTGTGTGACGGACGGGGGGGGGAATCTCTGTGTGACGGACGGGGGGGATCTCTGACGGGGGGGGAATCTCTGTGTGACGGGGGGGGGAAATCTCTGTGTGACGGGGGGGGGAAATCTCTGTGTGACGGGGGGGAAATCTCTGTGTGACGGGGGGGGAAATCTCTGTGTGACGGGGGGGGAAATCTCTGTGTGACGGGGGGGGAAATCTCTGTGTGACGGGGGGGGGGAAATCTCCATGTGACGGGGGGGAAATCTCTGTGGGACGGACGGGGGAAATCTCTGTGTGACGGACGGGGGGGAAATCTCTGTGTGACGGGGAGGGGGGGGAAAATCTGTGTGACGGGGGGGGGGAAATCTCTGTGTGACGGGGGGGAATCTCTGTGTGACGGGGGGGGGGAAATCTCTGTGTGACGGGGGGGGGGGGAATCTCTGTGTGACGGACGGGGGGGGAAATCTTTGTGTGACGGACGGGGGGGATCTCTGACGGGGGAAATCTCTGTGTGACGGACGGGGGGATCTCTGTGTGACGGACGGACGGGGGAAATCTCTGTGTGACGGACGGGGGGGATCTCTGACGGGAGGGAATCTCTGTGTGACGGGGAGGGGACAATCTCTGTGTGACGGGGGGGGGAATCTCTGTGTGACGGACGGGGGAAATCTCTGTGTGACGGACGGGGGGGGAATCTCTGTGTGACGGACGGGGGGGGGAAATCTCTGTGTGACGGACGGGGGGGGGGAAATCTCTGTGTGACGGACGGGGGGGGGGAAATCTCTGTGTGACGGACGGGGGGGGGAAATCTCTGTGACGGACGGGGGGGAAATCTCTGTGTGACGGACGGACGGGGGGGGGAAATCTCTGTGTGACGGACGGACGGGGGAAATCTCTGTGTGACGGACGGACGGGGGGGGGAAATCTCTGTGTGACGGACGGGGGGGATCTCTGACGGGGGGGGAATCTCTGTGTGACGGGGGGGGGGGGAATCTCTGTGTGACGGGTGGGGGGAAATCTCTGTGTGACGGGTGGGGGGGGGAAATCTCTATGTGACGGGGGGGGGGAATCTCTGTGTGACGGACGGACGGGGGGAAAATCTCTGTGTGACGGACGGGGGGGGGAAATCTCTGTGTGACGGACGGGGGGGGGGGGAAATCTCTGTGTGACGGACGGACGGGATCTCTGACGGGGGGGGGGAATCTCTGTGACGGGGGGGGGGAAAATGACGGGGGGGGGGAAATCTCTGTGTGACGGACGGGGGGGGGAAATCTCTGTGTGACGGACGGGGGGGGAATCTCTGTGTGACGGACGGGGGGGGGAATCTCTGTGTGACAGACGGGGGGGGAAATCTCTGTGTGACGGACGGGGGGATCTCTGACGGGGGGAATCTCTGTGTGACGGGGGGGGGAATCTCTGTGTGACGGGGGGGGGAAATCTCTGTGTGACGGGGGGGGGGGAAATCTCTGTGTGACGGGGGGGGGAAATCTCCGTGTGACGGGGGGGGGAAATCTCTGTGTGACGGGGGGGGGGGAATCTCTGTGTGACTTGGGGGGAATCTCTGTGTGACTGGGGGGGGGAATCTCTGTGTGACTGGGGGGGGGAATCTCTGTGTGACTGGGGGGGAATCTCTGTGTGACTGGGGGGGGAATCTCTGTGTGACTGGGGGGGGAATCTCTGTGTGACTGGGGGGGGAATCTCTGTGTGACTGGGGGGGGGAATCTCTGTGTGACTGGGGGGGGGGAATCTCTGTGTGACTGGGGGGGGGGAATCTCTGTGTGACTTGGGGGGGGGGAATCTCTGTGTGACTGGGGGGGGGAATCTCTGTGTGACTGGGGGGGGGAATCTCTGTGTGACTGGGGGGGGGAATCTCTGTGTGACTGGGGGGAATCTCTGTGTGACTGGGGGGGGAATCTCTGTGTGACTGGGGGGGGGAATCTCTGTGTGACTGAGGTGGGGGATTCTCTGTGTGACGGGTGGGGGATTCTCTGTGTGACGGGGGGGGAATCTCTGTGTGACGGGGGAATCTCTGTGTGACTGGGGGGGGAATCTCTGTGTGACTGGGGGGGGGAATCTCTGTGTGACTGGGGGGGGGAATCTCTGTGTGACTGGGGGGGGGAATCTCTGTGTGACTGGGGGGGGGATCTCTGTGTGACTGGGGGGGGGGAATCTCTGTGTGACTGGGGGGGGGGGGAATCTCTGTGTGACTGGGGGGGGAATCTCTGTGTGACTGGGGGGGGGGAATCTCTGTGACTGGGGGGGGGAATCTCTGTGTGACTGGGGGGGGAATCTCTGTGTGACTGGGGGGGTGAATCTCTGTGTGACTGGGGGGGTATCTCTGTGTGACTGGGGGGGGATCTCTGTGTGACTGGGGGGGGAATCTCTGTGTGACTGGGGGGGGGAATCTCTGTGTGACTGGGGGGGTGAATCTCTGTGTGACTGGGGGGGGGAATCTCTGTGTGACTGGGGGGGGAATCTCTGTGTGACTGGGGGGGGAATCTCTGTGTGACTGGGGGGGGGTGGGGGGGAATCTCTGTGTGACTGGGGGGGGTGGGGGGGAATCTCTGTGTGACTGGGGGGGGTGGGGGGGAATCTCTGTGTGACTGGGGGGGGGAATCTCTGTGTGACTGGGGGGGGTGGGGGGGAATCTCTGTGTGACTGGGGGGGGGAATCTCTGTGTGACTGGGGGGGGGGGAATCTCTGTGTGACTGGGGGGGGGAATCTCTGTGACTGGGAGGGGAATCTCTGTGTGACTGGGGGGGGAATCTCTGTTTGACTGGGGGGGGAATCTGTGTGTGACTGGGGGGGGGGAATCTCTGTGTGACTGGGGGGGGGAATCCCTGTGTGACTGGGGGGGGGGAATCTGTGTGACTGGGGGGGGGGAAATCTGTGTGACTGGGGGGGGGAAATCTCTGTGTGACTGGGGGGGGAATCTCTGTGTGACTGGGGGGGAGAATCTCTGTGTGACGGGAGGAATCTCTGTGTGACTGGGGGGGGAATCTGTGTGACGGGGGGGGGGGGAAATCTCTGTGTGACTGGGGGGGGGGGAATCTCTGTGTGACGGGGGGGGAATCTCTGTGTGACTGGGAGGGGGAATCTCTGTGTGACTGGGGGGGGGGAATCTCTGTGTGACTGGGGGGGGGGGATCTCTGTGTGACTGGAGGGGGGGGATCTCTGTGTGACTGGGGGGGGAATCTCTGTGTGACTGGGGGGAATATCTGTGTGACTGGGGGGGGGGAATCTCTGTGTGACCGGGGGGGGGGGAATCTCTGTGTGACTGGGGGGGGGATCTCTGTGTGACTGGGGGGGGGAATCTCTGTGTGACTGGGGGGGGGAATCTCTGTGTGACTGGGGGGGGGATCTCTGTGTAACTGGGGGGGGGATCTCTGTGTGACGGGGGGGATCTCTGTGTGACTGGGGGGGATCTCTGTGTGACTGGGGGGGATCTCTGTGTGACTGGGGGGGATCTCTGTGTGACTGGGGGGGATCTCTGTGTGACTGGGGGGGGATCTCTGTGTGACTGGGGGGGATCTCTGTGTGACGGGGGGGATCTCTGTGTGACTGGGGGGATCTTTGTGTGACTGGGGGGATCTCTGTGTGACTGGGGGGGATCTCTGTGACTGGGGGGGATCTCTGTGTGACTGGGGAGGATCTCTGTGTGACGGGGGGGATCTCTGTGTGACTGGGGGGATCTTTGTGTGACTGGGGGGCGGGGAGATCTCTGTGTGACTGGGGGATCTATGTGTGACTGGGGCGGGATCTTTGTGTGACTGGGGGGGAACTCTGTGTGACGGGGGGATCTCTGTGTGACTGGGGGGGATCTCTGTGTGACTGGGGGGGATCTCTTTGTGACTGGGGTGGGATCTCTGTGTGACTGGGGCGGGATCTCTGTGTGACTGGGGGATCTCTGTGTGATTGGGGGGGATCTGTGATGGGGGAGGGGATCTGTGTGACGGGGGATCTGTGTAACTGGGGGAGGGGGATCTCTGTGTGACTGGGGGTATCTCTGTGTGACTGGGGGGGATCTCTGTGTGACTGGGGCGGGATCTCTGTGTGACTGGGGGATCTCTGTGTGACTGGGGGGGATCTGTGACGGGGGAGGGGGATCTGTGTGATGGGGGATCTGTGTAACTGGGGGAGGGGGATCTCTGTGTGACTGGGGGTATCTCTGTGTGACTGGGGGGGATCTCTGTGTGACTGGGGGGATCTCTGTGTGACGGGGTGAATCTCTGTGACTGGGGGGGGTCTCTGTGTGACTGGGGGGGATCTCTGTGTGACTGGGGGGGATCTCTGTGTGACTGGGGGGGATCTCTGTGTGACTGGGGGGATCTCTGTGTGACTGGGGGGGATCTGTGTGACGGGGGGAGGGGGATCTGTGTGACTGGGGGGAGGGGGATCTCTGTGTGACTGGGGGAGGGGGGATCTGTGTAACTGGGGGGAGGGGGATCTCTGTGTGACTGGGGGGGATCTCTGTGTGACTGGGGGGGATCTCTGTGTGACTGGGGGGGATCTCTGTGTGACTGGGGGGGATCTTTGTGTGACTGGGGGAGCTCTGTGTGACTGGGGGGATCTCTGTGTGACGGGGGGATCTGTGTGACTGGGGGGGGGGTCTCTGTGTAACTGGGGGGGGGGTCTCTGTGTGACTGGGGGGGATCTCTGTGTGACTTGGGGGGATCTCTGTGTGACTGGGGGGATCTCTGTGTGACTGGGGGATCTCTGTGTGACTGGGGGGATCTCTGTGTGACTGGGGGGATCTCTGTGTGACTGGGGGGATCTCTGTGTGACTGGGGGGATCTCTGTGTGACTGGGGGGGATCTGTGTGACGGGGGGAGGGGGATCTGTGTGACTGGGGGGAGGGGGATCTCTGTGTGACTGGGGGGAGGGGGATCTCTGTGTGACTGGGGGGGGGGATCTCTGTGTGACTGGGGGATCTCGGTGACTGGGGGAGGGGGGATCTGTGTAACTGGGGGAGGGGGATCTCTGTGTGACTGGGGGGGATCTCTGTGTGACTGGGGGGGATCTCTGTGTGACTGGGGGGATCTCTGTGTGACTGGGGGGGATCTCTGTGTGACTGGGGGGGATCTCTGTGTGACTGGGGGGATCTCTGTGTGACTGGGGGATCTCTGTGTGACTGGGGGATCTCTGTGTGACTGGGGGGATCTCTGTGTGACTGGGGTGGATCTGTGTGACGGGGGGAGGGGGATCTGTGTGACTGGGGGGAGGGGGATCTCTGTGTGACTGGGGGAGGGGGATCTCTGTGTGACTGGGGGAGGGGGATCTCTGTGTGACTGGGGGGGGGGATCTATGTGTGACTGGGGGGTATCTCTGTGTGACTGGGGGAGGGGGGATCTGTGTAACTGGGGGAGGGGGATCTCTGTGTGACTGGGGGAGGTGGATCTCTGTGTGACTGGGGGGATCTCTGTGTGACTGGGGGGAGGGGTGATCTGTGTGACTGGGGGGAGGGGGATCTCTGTGTGACGAGGGGGGAGATCTCTGTGTGACTGGGGGAAGACCTCTGTGTGTGACTGGGGGGAGACCTCTGTGTGTGACTGGGGGGAGACCTCTGTGTGTGACTGTGGGGAGACCTCTGTGTGACGGAGGAGGGGGGGAGACCTCTGTGTGACGGAGGAGGGGGGGAGACCTCTGTGTGACGGAGGAGGGGGGGAGACCTCTGTGTGACGGAGGAGGGGGGGAGACCTCTGTGTGACGGAGGAGGGGGGGAGACCTCTGTGTGACGGAGGAGGGGGGGAGACCTCTGTGTGACGGAGATGGGGGGGAGACCTCTGTGTGACGGAGGAGGGGGGGAGACCTCTGTGTGACGGAGGAGGGGGGAGACCTCTGTGTGACGGAGGAGGGGGGAGATTTCTGTATGACTGGGGGGGATATCTGTGTGACTGGGGGGATCTCTGTGTGACTGGGGGGGATCTCTGTGTAACTGGGGGGATCTCGGTGTGACTGGGGGGATCTCGGTGTGACTGGGGGGATCTCTGTGTGACTGGGGGGATCTGTGTGACTGGGGGGAGGGGGATCTGTGTGACTGGGGGGAGGGGGATCTCTGTGTGACTGGGGGGAGGGGGATCTCTTTGTGACTGGGGGGGATCTCTGTGTGACTGCGGGAGGGGGGATCTGTGTGACTGGGGGGAATGGGATCTCTGTGTTACTGGGGGGGGGGAGATCTGTGTAACTGGGGGGAGGGGGATCTCTGTGTGACTGGGGGGAAGGGGGGTTCTCTGTGTGACTGGGGGGGATCTCTGTGTGACTGGGGGGAGGGGGGAGACCTCTGTGTGACTGGGGGGAGGGGGGAGACCTCTGTGTGACGGAGGAGGGGGGGAGAACTCTGTGTGACGGGGAGGGGGGGGAAATCTCTGTGTGACGGGGAGGGGGGGGGAAATCTCTGTGTGACGGGGAGGGGGGGGAAATCTCTGTGTGACGGGGAGGGGGGGGGAAATCTCTGTGTGACGGGGAGGGGGGGGGAAATCTCTGTGTGACCGGGGGGGGGGGGAAATCTCTGTGTGACGGGGGGGGGGAATCTCTGTGTGACGGGGGGAATCTCTGGGGGGGGGGGAAATCTCTGTGTGACGGGGGGGGGAAATCTCTGTGTGACGGGGGGGGGAAATCTCTGTGTGACGGGGGGGGAAATCTCTGTGTGACGGGGGGGGGAAATCTCTGTGTGACGGGGGGGAAATCTCTGTGATGGGGGGTGGGGGAATCTCTGTGTGACTGGGGGGGGGGGAATCTCTGTGTGACTGGGGGGGGGGAATCTCTGTGTGACTGGGGGGGGAATCTCTGTGTGACTGGGGGGGAAATCTCTGTGTGACTGGGGGGGGAATCTCTGTGTGACGGGGGGGGGAATCTCTGTGTGACTGGGGGGGGGGGAATCTCTGTTGTGACTGGGGGGGGGGAATCTCTGTGTGACTGGGGGGGGGGGGGAATCTCTGTGTGACTGGGGGGGAAATCTCTGTGTGACTGGGGGGGAATCTCTGTGTGACTGGGGGGGGAATCTCTGACTGGGGGGGGGAATCTCTGTGTGACTGGGGGGGAGGAATCTCTGTGTGACTGGGGGGGGGGGAATCTCTGTGTGACTGGGGGGGGGAATCTCTGTGTGACTGAGTGTTGAATGTGGGGATTCTCTGTGTGACTGAGGTGGGGGATCTCTGTGTGACTGGCGGGGGGGAATCTCTGTGTGACGGGGGGGGAATCTCTGTGTGACGGGGGTGAATCTCTGTGACGGGGGGAATCTCTGTGTGACTGGGGGGGGGGAATCTCTGTGTGACTGGGGGGGGGGGAATCTCTGTGTGACTGGGGGGGGGGGAATCTCTGTGTGACTGGGGGGGGGGAATCTCTGTGTGACTGGGGGGGGGGGAATCTCTGTGTGACTGGGGGGGAATCTCTGTGTGACTGGGGGGGAATCTCTGTGTGACTGGGGGGGGGAAATCTCTGTGTGACTGAGGGGGGGGGGATTCTCTGTGTGACTGGGGGGGGGGGAATCTCTGTGTGACTGGGGGGGGGGAATCTCTGTGTGACTGGGGGGGGGGGGAATCTCTGTGTGACTGGGGGGGGGAATGTCTGTGACTGGGGGGGGGAATCTCTGTGTGACTGGGGGGGGGAATCTCTGTGTGACTGGGGGGGGGGAATCTCTGTGTGACTGGCGGGGGGAAATCTCTGTGTGACTGGGGGGGGAATCTGTGTGACTGGCGGGGGGGAATCTCTGTGTGACTGGGGGGGAATCTCTGTGTGACTGGGGGGGGAATCTCTGTGTGACTGGGGGGGGGGAATCTCTGTGTGACTGGGGGGGGGGGGGAATCTCTGTGTGACTGGGGGGGGAATCTCTGTGTGACTGGGGGGGGAATCTGTGTGACTGGGGGGGTGAATCTCTGTGTGACTGGGGGGGTATCTCTGTGTGACTGGGGGGGTATCTCTGTGTGACTGGGGGGGATCTCTGTGTGACTGGGGGGGGAATCTCTGTGTGACTGGGGGGGGGGGGGGAATCTCTGTGTGACTGGGGGGGGGGAATCTCTGTGTGACTGGGGGGGGGGGGTGAATCTCTGTGTGACTGGGGGGGGGAATCTCTGTGTGACTGGGGGGGGAATCTCTGTGTGACTGGGGGGGGTGGGGGGGAATCTCTGTGTGACGGGGGGGAATCTCTGTGTGACTGGGGGGGGTGGGGGGGAATCTCTGTGTGACTG
Source organism: Ascaphus truei (assembly GCF_040206685.1). Lineage (NCBI taxonomy): Eukaryota > Metazoa > Chordata > Amphibia > Anura > Ascaphidae > Ascaphus > Ascaphus truei. The sequence continues at coordinate 21,924 of NW_027455439.1, forward strand.
GGGGGGGGGAATCTCTGTGTGACTGGGGGGGGTGGGGGGGTATCTCTGGTGTGACTGGGGGGTATCTCTGTGTGACTGGGGGGGATCTCTGTGTGACTGGGGGGGGAATCTCTGTGTGACTGGGGGGGGAATCTCTGTGTGACTGGGGGGGGGGAATCTCTGTGACTGGGAGGGGAATCTCTGTGTGACTGGGGGGGGGATATCTGTGTGACTGGGGGGGGAATCTCTGTTTGACTGGGGGGGGAATCTGTGTGTGACTGGGGGGGGGGGAATCTCTGTGTGACTGGGGGGGGGGAATCTCTGTGTGACTGGGGGGGGGGGAATCTCTGTGTGACTGGGGGGGGGAATCTCTGTGTGACTGGGGGGGGGGGAATCTCTGTGTGACTGGGGGGGGGAATCTCTGTGTGACTGGGGGGGGGAATCTGTGTGACGGGGGGGGAAATCTCTGTGTGACTGGGGGGGGAATCTCTGTGTGACGGGGGGAATCTCTGTGTGACCGGGGGAATCTCTGTGTGACTGGGGGGGGAATCTGTGTGACGGGGGGGGGGGAATCTCTGTGTGACGGGGGGGGAATCTCTGTGTGACTGGGAGGGGAATCTCTGTGTGACTGGGGGGGGGGAATCTCTGTGTGACTGGGGGGGGGGGATCTCTGTGTGACTGGGGGGGGAATCTCTGTGTGACTGGAGGGGGGGAATCTCTGTGTGACTGGGGGGAATATCTGTGTGACTGGGGGGGGGAATCTCTGTGTGACCGGGGGGGGGGAATCTCTGTGTGACTGGGGGGGGGAATCTCTGTGTGACTGGGGGGGGGATCTCTGTGTGACTGGGGGGGGGGAAATCTCTGTGTGACACGGGGGGGAATCTCTGGTGTGACTGGGGGGGGATCTCTGTGTAACTGGGGGGGATCTCTGTGTGACGGGGGGGATCTCTGTGTGACTGGGGGGGATCTCTGTGTGACTGGGGGGATCTCTGTGTGACTGGGGGGGGATCTCTGTGTGACTGGGGGGGATCTCTGTGTGACGGGGGGGATCTCTGTGTGACTGGGGATCTTTGTGTGACTGGGGGGATCTCTGTGTGACTGGGGGGGATCTCTGTGACTGGGGGGATCTCTGTGTGACTGGGGAGGATCTATGTGTGACGGGGGGGATCTCTGTGTGACTGGGGGGATCTTTGTGTGACTGGGGGGCGGGAGATCTCTGTGTGACTGGGGGATCTATGTGTGACTGGGGGGGATCTCTGTGTGACTGGGGCGGGATCTCTGTGTGACTGGGGGGGATCTCTGTGTGACTGTGGGGGATCTCTGTGTGACTGGGGTGGGATCTCTCTCTGTGTGACTGGGGGGATCTGTGACGGGGAGGGGATCTGTGTGACGGGGATCTGTGTAACTGGGGGAGGGGGATCTCTGTGTGACTGGGGGTATCTCTGTGTGACTGGGGGGGATCTCTGTGTGACTGGGGTGGGATCTCTGTGTGACTGGGGCGGGATCTCTGTGTGACTGGGGGATCTCTGTGTGACTGGGGGGATCTGTGACGGGGGAGGGGAACTGTGTGATGGGGGATCTGTGTAACTGGGGGAGGGGGATCTCTGTGTGACTGGGGGTATCTCTGTGTGACTGGGGGGGGATCTCTGTGTGACTGGGGGCATCTCTGTGTGACGGGGGGAATCTCTGTGACTGGGGGGGGTCTCTGTGTGACTGGGGGGGATCTCTGTGTGACTGGGGGGGATCTCTGTGTGACTGGGGGATCTCTGTGTGACTGGGGGGGATCTCTGTGTGACTGGGGGGATCTCTGTGTGACTGGGGGGATCTGTGTGACGGGGGGAGGGGATTTGTGTGACTGGGGGGAGGGGGATCTCTGTGTGACTGGGGGAGGGGGGATCTGTGTAACTGGGGGGAGGGGGATCTCTGTGTGACTGGGGGGGATCTCTGTGTGACTGGGGGGGATCTCTGTGTGACTGGGGGGATCTCTGTGTGACTGGGGGGATCTCTGTGTGACTGGGGGGATCTCTGTGTGACTGGGGGGATCTCTGTGTGACTGGGGGGATCTCTGTGTGACTGGGGGGATCTCTGTGTGACTGGGGGGATCTCTGTGTGACTGGGGGGATCTCTGTGTGACTGGGGGGATCTGTGTGACGGGGGGAGGGGGATCTGTGTGACTGGGGGAGGGGGATCTCTGTGTGACTGGGGGAGGGGGATCTCTGTGACTGGGGGGTATCTCTGTGTGATTGGGGGATCTCGGTGACTGGGGGAGGGGGGATCTGTGTAACTGGGGGGAGGGGGATCTCTGTGTGACTGGGGGGGATCTCTGTGTGACTGGGGGGGATCTCTGTGTGACTGGGGGATCTCTGTGTGACTGGGGGGGATCTCTGTGTGACTGGGGGATCTCTGTGTGACTGGGGGATCTCTGTGTGACTGGGGGGATCTCTGTGTGACTGGGGTGGATCTCTGTGTGACTGGGGTGGATCTGTGTGACTGGGGGAGGGGGATCTCTGTGTGACTGGGGGAGGGGGATCTCTGTGTGACTGGGGGGGGGATCTCTGTGTGACTGGGGGGTATCTTTGTGTGACTGGGGGAGGGGGATCTGTGTAACTGGGGGAGGGGGATCTCTGTGTGACTGGGGGAGGTGGATCTCTGTGTGACTGGGGGGATCTCTGTGTGACTGGGGGGATCTCTGTGTGACTGGGGGGAGGGGTGATCTGTGTGACTGGGGGGAGGGGGATCTCTGTGTGACGAGGGGGGAGATCTCTGTGTGACTGGGGGGAGACCTCTGTGTGTGACTGGGGGAGACCTCTGTGTGTGACTGGGGGGAGACCTCTGTGTGTGACTGTGGGGAGACCTCTGTGTGACGGAGGAGGGGGGGAGACTCTGTGTGACGGAGGAGGGGGGAGACCTCTGTGTGACGGAGGAGGGGGGGAGACCTCTGTGTGACGGAGGAGGGGGGAGACCTCTGTGTGACGGAGGAGGGGGGGGAGACCTCTGTGTGACGGAGGAGGGGGGAGACCTCTGTGTGACGGAGGAGGGGGGAGACCTCTGTATGACTGGGGGGGGATATCTGTGTGACTGGGGGGATCTCTGTGTGACTGGGGGGGATCTCTGTGTAACTGGGGGGATCTCTGTGTAACTGGGGGATCTCGGTGTGACTGGGGGGATCTCTGTGTGACTGGGGGGATCTGTGAGACTGGGGGGAGGGGGATCTGTGTGACTGGGGGAGGGGGATCTGTGTGATTGGGGGGAGGGGGATCTCTGTGTGACTGGGGGGAGGGGGATCTCTGTGTGACTGGGGGGAGGGGGATCTCTGTGTGACTGGGGGGGATCTCTGTGTGACTGCGGGAGGGGGGATCTGTGTGACTGGGGGGAATGGATCTCTGTGTTACTGGGGGGGGGAGATCTGTGTAACTGGGGGGAGGGGGATCTCTGTGTGACTGGGGGAAGGGGGGATCTCTGTGTGACTGGGGGGGATCTCTGTGTGACTGGGGGAGGGGGGAGATCTCTGTGTGACTGGGGGAGGGGGGAGACCTCTGTGTGACGGAGGAGGGGGGGAGAACTCTGTGACGGAGGAGGGGGGGAGACCTCTGTGTGACGGAGGAGGGGGGAGACCTCTATGTGACGGAGGCGGTCGGGAGACCTGTGTGATGGAGGAGGGGGGGAGGAGACCTCTGTGTGACGGAGGAGGGGGGAGGAGACCTCTGTGTGACGGAGGAGGGGGGAGGAGACCTCTGTGCGACGGAGGAGGGGGGGGAGACCTCTGTGCGACGGAGGAGGGGGGGGAGACCTCTGTGCGACGGAGGAGGGGGGGAGGAGACCTCTGTGTGATTGAGGAGGGGGGGAGGAGATCTCTGTGTGACTGGGGGGATCTCTTTGTGACTGGGGGAGGGGATCTCTGTGTGACTATGGGGGATCTCTGTGTGACTGGGGGAGGGCGATCTGTGTGACTGGGAGGGAGGGGGATCTCTGTGTTACTGGGGGAGGGGAGATCTGTGTAACTGGGGGGAGGGGGATCTCTGTGTGACTGGGGGAAGGAGGATCTCTGTGTGACTGGGGGGGATCTCTGTGTGACTGGGGGGAGGGGGGAGGGGGAGATCTCTGTGTGACTGGGGGGAGATCTCTGTGTGACTGGAGGGAGGGGGGGAGACCTCTGTGTGACGGAGGAGGGGGGAGACCTCTATGTGACGGAGGAGGGGGGGGAGACACCTCTGTGCGATGGAGGAGGTGGGGAGGAGACCTCTGTGTGATGGAGGAGGGGGGGGAGAGATCTCTGTGTGACGAGGAGAAGGGGGGAGGAGACCTCTGTGTGACGGAGGAGGGGGAGGAGACCTCTGTGTGACGGAGGAGGGGGAGGAGGAGACCTCTGTGTGATGGAGGAGGGGGGGGTGGAGACCTATGTGTGATGGAGAAGGGGGGGAGACACCTCTGTGTGATGGAGATGGGGGGGAGACCTCTGTGTGACGGAGGAGACCTCTGTGTGACGGAGGAGGGGGGGAGACCTCTGTGTGACGGAGGAGGGGGATTTCTGTGTGATGGAGGAGGGGGAGGAGACCTCTGTGTGACGGAGGAGGGGGGGAGATCTCTGTGTGACGGAGGAGGGGGGGGAGACCTCTGTGTGACTGGAGGAGGGGTAAGATTTCTGTGTGACGGAAGAGGGGGAGGAGACCTCTGTGTGACGGAGCAGGGGGGGAGACCTCTGTGTGATGGAGGATGGGGGGAAGGAGACATCTGTGTGACGGAGGATGGGGGGGAGACCTCTGTGTGACGGAGGAGGGGGGGAGGAGACCTCTGTGTGACTGGAGGGGGAGGAGACCACTGTGTGACTGGAGGAGTGGGGGAGACCTCTGTGTGACGAGGAGGGGGGAGACCTCTGTGAGACGGAGGAGGGGGGGAGACTCTGTGTGACGGAGGAGGGGGGGAGACCTCTGTGTGACTGAAGGAGGGGGGGATCTCTGTGTGACTGGGGGAAGGGAGATCTCTTTGTGACTGGGGGGAGATCTCTGTGACTGGGGGGAGAGGGGGAGATCTCTGTGTGACGAAGGGGGGGGGGAGACCTCTGTGCGACGGAGGAGGGGGGGGAGACACCTCTGTGTGACGGAGGAGGGGGGGGAGGAGACCTCTGTGTGACGGAGGAGGGGAGGGGAGGAGACCTCTGTGTGATGGAGGAGGGGGGGGAGGAGACCTCTGTGTGACGGAGAAGGGGGGGGAGACACCTCTGTGTGACGGAGGAGGGGGGGAGGAAACCTCTGTGTGACGGAGGAGGGGAGGGGAGGAGACCTCTGTGTGACAGAGGGGGGGGAGGAGACCTCTGTGTGACGGAGGAGAGGGAGGGGAGGAGACCTCTGCGTGATGGAGGAGGGGAGGTGGACGACCTCTGTGTGATGGAGAAGGGGGGGAGACACCTCTGTGTGACCTGAGGAGGGGGGGAGACCTCTGTGTGACGAAGGGGGGGAGACCTCTGTGTGACGGAGGAGACCTGTGTGACTGGAGGAGGGGGGGGACACCTCTGTGTGACGGAGGAGGGGGGGGTCTGTGTGTGACGGAGCAGGGGGGGAGACCTCTGTGTGACGGAGGAGGGGGATTTCTGTGTGACGGAGGAGGGGGGGAGACCTCTGTGTGACTGAGGAGGGGTAGGATCTCTGTGTGACGGAGGAGGGGGGAGGAGACCTCTGTGTGATGGAGGAGGGGGGGGAGGAGACCTCTGTGTGACGGAGGAGGGGGGGGAGACCTCTGTGTGACGGAGGAGGGGGGGGGAGACCTCTGTGAGACTGGAGGAGGGGGGGATCTCTGTGTGACTGGGGGGAGTGGGGAGATCTCTTTGTGACTGGGGGGAGATCTCTGTGACTGGGGGAGGGGGGAGATCTCTGTGTGACGGAGGAGGGGGTGGGGGAGACCTCTGTGTGACGGAGGAGGGGGGAGGAGACCTCTGTGTGACGGAGGAGGGGGGGAGGAGACCTCGGTGTGACAGAGGAGGGGGGGGAGACCTCTGTGTGACGGAGGAGGGGGGAGGAGACCTCTGTGTGATGGAGGAGACCACTGTGTGATGGAGAATGGGGGGGAGACCTCTGTGTGACGGAGGAGGGGGGGGGAGACCTCTGTGTGACGGAGGAGGGGGGGAGATCTCTGTGACTGGGGGGGAGGGGGAGATCTTTGTGTGACGGAGGAGGGGGTGGGGGAGACCTCTGTGTGACGGAGGAGGGGGGGGAGGAGACCTCTGTGTGACGGAGGACGGGGGAGGAGACCTCTGTGTAATGGAGGAGGGGGGAGGACAGAGGAGGGGGGAGGAGACCTCTGTGTGACGGAGGAGGGGGGGAGGCCTCTGTGTGACGGAGGAGGGAGGGGGATCTCTGTGTGACGGAGGAGACCTCTGTGTGACGGAGGAGGGGGGGGAGACCTCTGTGTGACGGAGGAGGGGGGGAGGAGACCTCTGTGTGACGGAGGAGGGGGGGAGGAGACCTCTGTGTGACGGAGGAGGGGGGAGGAGACCTCTGTGTGACGGAGGAGGGGGTGGGGGAGACCTCTGTGTGACGGAGGAGGGGGGGAGGAGACATCTGTGTGACGGAGGAGGGGGGGAGGAGACCTCTGTGTGACGGAGGAGGGGGGGAGGAGACCTCTGTGTGACGGAGGAGGGGGGAGGAGACCTCTGTGTGACGGAGATGGGGGGGGAGGAGACCTCTGTGTGACGGAGGAGACCTCTGTGTGACGGCAGGAGGGGGGGAGGAGACCCTCTGTGTGACGGAGGAGGGGGGGAGGAGACCTCTGTGTGACGGAGGAGGGGGGAGGAGACCTCTGTGTGACGGAGGTGGGGAGGAGACCTCTGTGACGGAGGAGGGGGGGGAGGAGACCTCTGTGTGACGGAGGGGGGGGGAGGAGACCTCTGTGTGACGGAGGGGGGGAGGAGAGCTCTGCGTAACGGAGGAGGGGAGGAGACCACTGTGAGACGGAGGAGGGGGGAGGAGACCTCTTGTGACGGAGGAGGGGGGGAGGAGACTTCTGTGTGACGGAGGAGGGGGAGAGGAGAGTTCTGTGTGACGGAGGAGGGGGGGAGACCTCTGTGTGACGCAGGAGGGGGGCAGGAGACTTCTGTGTGACGGAGGAGGGGGGGAGGAGACCTCTGTGTGACGGAGGAGGGGGGGAGGAGACCTCTGTGACGGAGGATGGGGGGGAGGAGACCTCTGTGTGACGGAGGATGGGGGGAGACCTCTGTGTGACGGAGGAGGGGGGGGAGGAGACCTCTGCGTGACGGAGGAGGGGGGGAGGAGACCTCTGTGTGACGCAGGAGGGGGGCAGGAGACTTCTGTGTGACGGAGGAGGGGGGGAGGAGACCTCTGTGTGACGGAGGATGGGGGGGAGACCTCTGTGTGACGGAGGAGGGGGGGAGGAGACCTCTGCATGACGGAGGAGGGGGGGAGGAGACCTCTGTGTGACGGAGGATGGGGGGGGAGACCTCTGTGTGACGGAGGAGACCTCTGTGTGACGGAGGAGTGGGGGGGGAGGAGACCTCTGTGTGACAGATGAGGGGGGAGGAGACCTCTGTGTGACGGATGAGGGGGGGAGGAGACCTCTGTCTGACGGAGGGGGGGAGGAGAGCTCTGCGTAACGGAGGAGGGGGGGAGGAGACCACTGTGAGACGGAGGAGGGGGGAGGAGACCTCTTTGTGACGGAGGAGGGGGGGAGGAGACTTCTGTGTGACGGAGGAGGGGGACGAGGAGAGTTCTTTGTGACGGAGGAGGGGGGGGAGGAGACCTCTGTGTGACGCAGGAGGGGGGCAGGAGACTTCTGTGTGACGGAGGAGGGGGGGGAGGAGACCTCTGTGTGACGGAGGAGGGGGGGAGGAGACCTCTGTGTGACGGAGGATGGGGGGGAGGAGACCTCTGTGTGACGGAGGAGACCTCTGTGTGACGGAGGAGGGGGGGAGGAGACCTCTGTGTGACGAGGAGGGGGGGAGGAGACTTCTGTGTGACGGAGGGGGGAGGAGACCTCTGTGACGGAGGAGGGGGGGGAGGAGACCTCTGTGTGACGGAGGAGGGGGGGGAGGAGACCTCTGTCTGACGGAGGGGGGGGAGGAGAGCTCTGAGGAGGGGGAGGAGACCACTGTGAGACGGAGGAGGGGGAGGAGACCTCTTTGTGACGGAGGAGGGGGGGAGGAGACTTCTGTGTGACGGAGGAGTGGGAGAGGAGAGTTCTGTGTGACGGAGGAGGGGGGGGAGGAGACCTCTGTGTGACGCAGGAGGGGGCAGGAGACTTCTGTGTGACGGAGGAGGGGGGGGAGGAGACCTCTGTGTGACGGAGGAGGGGGGGGAGGAGACCTCTGTGTGACGGAGGATGAGGGGGGGAGGAGACCTCTGTGTGACGGAGGATGGGGGGGAGGAGACCTCTGTGTGACGGAGGAAGGGGGGGAGACCTCTGTGTGACGGAGGAGGGGGGGGAGGAGACCTCTGCGTGACGGAGGAGGGGGGGAGGAGACCTCTGTGTGACGGAGGATGGGGGGGGAGACCTCTGTGTGACTGGAGGGGGGAGGAGACCTCTGTGTGACTGGAGGAGTGGGGGAGACCTCTGTGTGACGGAGGAGGGGGAGACCTCTGTGTGACGGAGGAGGAGGGGGGAGACCTCTGTGTGACGGAGGAGGGGGGGGAGACCTCTGTGTGACTGAAGGAGGGGGGGATCTCTGTGTGACTGGGGGGAAGGGAGATCTCTTTGTGACTGGGGGGAGATCTCTGTGACTGGGGGGAGGGGGGAGATCTCTGTGTGACGAAGGGGGGGGGGAGACCTCTGTGCGACGGAGGAGGGGGGGAGGAGACCTCTGTGTGATGGAGGAGGGGGGGGAGACACCTCTGTGTGATGGAGGAGGGGGGGAGGAGACCTCTGTGTGACGGAGAAGGAGGGGGGAGACACCTCTGTGTGACGGAGGAGGGGGGGAGGAGACCTCTGTGTGACGGAGGAGGGGAGGGGGAGGAGACCTCTGTGTGACAGAGGAGGGGGGGGAGGAGACCTCTGTGTGACGGAGGAGGGGAGGGGAGGAGACCTCTGCGTGATGGAGGAGGGGGGGTGGAGACCTCTGTGTGATGGAGAAGGGTGGGGAGACACCTCTGTGTGACTGAGGAGGGGGGGAGACCTCTGTGTGACGAAGGGGGGGAGACCTCTGTGTGACGGAGGAGACCTGTGTGACTGGAGGAGGGAGGGGGACACCTCTGTGACGGAGGAGGGGGGGGTCTGTGTGTGACGGAGCAGGGGGGAGACCTCTGTGTGACGGAGGAGGGGGGATTTCTGTGTGACGGAGGAGGGGGGGAGACCTCTGTGTGACGGAGGAGGGGGGGGAGACCTCTGTGTGACTGGAGGAGGGGTAGGATCTCTGTGTGACGGAGGAGGGGGGAGGAGACCTCTGTGTGATGGAGGAGGGGGGGAGGAGACCTCTGTGTGACGGAGGAGGGGGGGAGACCTCTGTGTGACGGAGGAGGGGGGGGAGACCTCTGTGAGACTGGAGGAGGGGGGGATCTCTGTGTGACTGGGGGGAGTGGGGAGATCTCTTTGTGACTGGGGGGGAGATCTCTGTGACTGGGGGGAGGGGGAGATCTCTGTGTGACGGAGGAGGGGGTGGGGGAGACCTCTGTGTGACGGAGGAGGGGGGAGGAGACCTCTGTGTGACGGAGGAGGGGGGGAGGAGACCTCGGTGTGACAGAGGAGGGGGGAGACCTCTGTGTGACGGAGGAGGGGGGGAGGAGACCTCTGTGTGATGGAGGAGACCACTGTGTGATGGAGAATGGGGGGGAGACCTCTGTGTGACGGAGGAGGGGGGGGAGACCTCTGTGTGACGGAGGAGGGGGGGAGATCTCTGTGACTGGGGGGGAGGGGGAGATCTTTGATGTGACGGAGGAGGGGGTGGGGGAGACCTCTGTGTGACGGAGGAGGGGGGAGGAGACCTCTGTGTGACGGAGGACGGGGGGAGGAGACCTCTGTGTAATGGAGGAGGGGGGGAGGACAGAGGAGGGGGGGAGGAGACCTCTGTGTGACGGAGGAGGGGGGGAGACCTCTGTGTGACGGAGGAGGGAGGGGGATCTCTGTGTGACGGAGGAGACCTCTGTGTGACGGAGGAGGGAGGGGAGACCTCTGTGTGACGAGGAGGGGGGGAGGAGACCTCTGTGTGACGGAGGAGGGGGGAGGAGACCTCTGTGTGACGGAGGAGGGGGGAGGAGACCTCTGTGTGACGGAGGAGGGGTGGGGGAGACCTCTGTGTGACGGAGGAGGGGGGGAGGAGACATCTGTGTGACGGAGGAGGGGGGGAGGAGACCTCTGTGTGACGGAGGAGGGGGGGAGGAGACCTCTGTGTGACGGAGAGGGGGGAGGAGACCTCTGTGTGACGGAGATGGGGGGGGAGGAGACCTCTGTGTGACGGAGGAGACCTCTGTGTGACGGAGGAGGGGGGGAGGAGACCTCTGTGTGACGGAGGAGGGGGGGAGGAGACCTCTGTGTGACGGAGGTGGGGAGGAGACCTCTGACGGAGGAGGGGGGGGAGGAGACCTCTGTGTGACGGAGGGGGGGGAGGAGACCTCTGTGTGACGGAGGGGGGGAGGAGAGCTCTGCGTAACGGAGGAGGGGGAGGAGACCACTGTGAGACGGAGGAGGGGGGAGGAGACCTCTTTGTGACGGAGGAGGGGGGGAGGAGACTTCTGTGTGACGGAGGAGGGGGAGAGGAGAGTTCTGTGTGACGGAGGAGGGGGGGAGACCTCTGTGTGACGCAGGAGGGGGGCAGGAGACTTCTGTGTGACGGAGGAGGGGGGGAGGAGACCTCTGTGTGACGGAGGAGGGGGGGAGGAGACCTCTGTGACGGAGGATGGGGGGGAGGAGACCTCTGTGTGACGGAGGAATGGGGGGGAGACCTCTGTGTGACGGAGGAGGGGGGGGAGGAGACCTCTGCGTGACGGAGGAGGGGGGGGAGGAGACCTCTGTGTGACGCAGAGGGGGGCAGGAGACTTCTGTGTGACGGAGGATGGGGGGGAGACCTCTGTGTGACGGAGGAGGGGGGGAGGAGACCTCTGCATGACGGAGGAGGGGGGGAGGAGACCTCTGTGTGACGGAGGATGGGGGGGGAGACCTCTGTGTGACGGAGGAGACCTCTGTGTGACGGAGGAGTGGGGGGGGGAGGAGACCTCTGTGTGACAGATGAGGGGGGGAGGAGACCTCTGTGTGACGATGAGGGGGGGAGGAGACCTCTGTCTGACGGAGGGGGGAGGAGAGCTCTGCGTAACGGAGGAGGGGGGAGGAGACCACTGTGAGACGGAGGAGGGGGGAGGAGACCTCTTTGTGACGGAGGAGGGGGGGAGGAGACTTCTGTGTGACGGAGGAGGGGGAGAGGAGAGTTCTGTGTGACGGAGGAGGGGGGGGAGGAGACCTCTGTGTGACGCAGGAGGGGGGCAGGAGACTTCTGTGTGACGGAGGAGGGGGGGAGGAGACCTCTGTGTGACGAGGAGGGGGGGAGGAGACCTCTGTGTGACGGAGGATGGGGGGGAGAGACCTCTGTGTGACGGAGGAGACCTCTGTGTGACGGAGGAGGGGGGGAGGAGACCTCTGTGTGACGGAGGAGGGGGGGAGGAGACTTCTGTGTGACGGAGGGGGGGAGGAGACCTCTGTGACGGAGGAGGGGGGGGAGGAGACCTCTGTGTGACGGAGGAGGGGGGGGAGGAGACCTCTGTCTGACGGAGGGGGGGGAGGAGAGCTCTGCGTAACGGAGGAGGGGGAGGAGACCACTGTGAGACGGAGGAGGGGGGGAGGAGACCTCTTTGTGACGGAGGAGGGGGGGAGGAGACTTCTGTGTGACGGAGGAGTGGGAGAGGAGAGTTCTGTGTGACGGAGGAGGGGGGGGAGGAGACCTCTGTGTGACGCAGGAGGGGGGCAGGAGACTTCTGTGTGACGGAGGAGGGGGGGAGGAGACCTCTGTGTGACGAGGAGGGGGGCGTGGAGACCTCTGTGTGACGGAGGATGGGGGGGAGGAGACCTCTGTGTGACGGAGGATGGGGGGGAGGAGACCTCTGTGTGACGGAGGATGGGGGGGAGACCTCTGTGTGACGGAGGAGGGGGGGGAGGAGACCTCTGCGTGATGGAGGAGGGGGGGAGGAGACCTCTGTGTGACGGAGGATGGGGGGGGAGACCTCTGTGTGACGCGAGGAGACCTCTGTGTGACGGAGGAGTGCGGGGGGAGGAGACCTCTGTGTGACGGAGGAGGAGGGGGAGGAGACCTCGCTGAGACGGAGGAGGAGGAGACCTCTGTGTGACGGAGGAGGGGGGAGGTGACCTCTGTGTGACGGAGGAAGGGGGAGGAGACCTCTGTGTGACGGAGGGGGGGAGGAGACCTCTGTGACGGAGGAGGGGGGGGAGGAGACCTCTGTGTGACGGAGGAGGGGGGGATGAGACCTCTGTGTGACGGAGGAGGGGTGGGAGGAGACCTCTGTGTGACGGAGGAGGGGGGGAGGAAACCTCTGTGACGGAGGAGGGGGAGGAGACCTCTGTGTGACGGAGGAGGGGGGGGAGGAGACCTCTGTGTGACGGAGGAGGGGGGGGAGGAGACCTCTGTGTGACGGAGGAGGGGGAGGAGACCTCTGTGTGACGGAGGCAGGAGGAGTGAGGAGACCTCTGTGTGTGACGGAGGAGGGGGGGAGAGAGACCTCTGTGTGACGGAGGAGGGGGAGGAGACCTCTGTGTGACGGAGGAGGGGGAGGAGACCTCTGTGTGACGGAGGAGGGGGGAGGAGAACCTCTGTGTGACGGAGGAGGGGGGAGGAGGAGACCTCTGTGTGACGGAGATGGGGGGGGAGGAGACCTCTGTGTGATGGAGGAGGGGGGGAGGAGACATCTGTGTGATGGAGGAGGGGGGAGGAGACCTCTGTGTGACAGAGGAGGGGGGCTGGGAGGAGACCTCTGTGTGACGGAGGAGGGGGGGATGAGACCTCTGTGTGACGGAGGAGGGGTGGGAGGAGACCTCTGTGTGACGGAGGAGGGGGAGAGGAAACCTCTGTGTGACGGAGGAGAGAGGGGAGGAGACCTCTGTGTGACGGAGGAGACCTCTGTGTGACCGGAGGAGGTGGGAGGAGACCTCTGTGTGACGGAGGAGGGGGGGAGACCTCTGTGTGACGGAGGAGGGGGGGAGGAGACCTCTGTGTGACGGAGGAGGGGGGGGGGAGGAGACCTCTGTGACGGAGGAGGGGGGTGAGGAGACCTCTGTGTGACGGAGGAGGGGGGGGAGGAGACCTCTGTGTGACGGAGGAGGGGGGGGAGGAGACCTCTGTGTGACGGAGGAGGGGAGGGGAGGAGACCTCTGTGTGACGGAGGAGGAGGGTGAGGAGACCACTGTGTGACGGAGGAGACCTCTGTGTGACGGAGGAGGGGGGGAGGAGACCTCTGTGTGACGGAGGAGAGGGGGGGGGGAGGAGACCTCTGTGTGACGGAGGAGGGGGGGGAGGAGACCTCTGTGTGACGGAGGAGGGGGTGGGGGGAGACCTCTGTGTGACGGAGGATGGGGGGGAGGAGACCTCTGTGTAACGGAGGATGGGGGGGAGACCTCTGTGTGACGGAGGAGGGGGGGGAGGAGATCTCTGCGTGACGGAGGAGGGGGGGAGGAGACCTCTGTGTGACGGAGGATGGGGGGGGGAGACCTCTGTGTGACGGAGGAGACCTCTGTGTGACGGAGGAGTGGGGGGGAGGAGACCTCTGTGTGACGGAGGAGGGGAGGGAGACCTCTGTGTGATGGAGGGGAGGGGACCTCTGTGTGACTGGAGGAGGGGGGGGGGATCTTTGTGTGACTGGGGGGAGGGGGAGATCTCTGTGTGACTGGGGGGAGATCTCTGTGACTGGGGGGAGGGGGAGATCTCTGTGTGACGGAGGAGGGGGTGGGGAGACCTCTGCGTGACGGAGGAGGGGGCGTGGGGGAGACCTCTGTGTGACGGAGGAGGGGGGGAGGAGACCTCTGGAGTGACGGAGCGAGACCTCTGTGTGACGGAGGAGGGGGAGAGTAGACCTCTGTGTGACGGAGGAGGGGGGGAGGAAACCTCTGTGTGACGGAGGAGGGGGGAGGAGACCTCTGTGTGATGGAGGAGGGCGGGGGAGGAGACCTCTGTGTGACGGAGGAGGGGGGAGGAGACCTCTGTGTGACGGAGGAGGAGGGTGAGGAGACTCTGTGTGACGGAGGAGGGGGGGAGGAGACCTCTGTGTGACGGAGGAGGGGGGGATGAGACCTCTGTGTGACGGAGGAGGGGTGGGAAGAGACCTCTGTGTGACGGAGGAGGGGGGGACGGAAACCTCTGTGTGACGGAGGAGGGGGAGGAGACCTCTGTGTGACGGAGGAGGGGGGAGGAGACCTCTGTGTGACAGAGGAGGAGGGTGAGAGAGACCTCTGTGTGACGGAGGAGGGGGGGAGGAGACCTCTGTGTGACGGAGGAGGGGGGTGGAGGAACCTCTGTGTGACGGAGGAGGGGGGGAGGAGACCTCTGTGTGACGGAGGAGGGGGGGAGGAGACCTCTGTGTGACGGAGGAGGGCGGAGGAGGAGACCTCTGTGTGACGGAGGAGGGGGGGAGGAAACCTCTGTGACGGAGGAGGGGGGAGGAGACCTCTGTGTGACGGAGGAGGGGGGAGAGGAGACCTCTGTGTGACGGAGGAGGGGGGGAGGAGACCTCTGTGTGACGGAGGAGGGTGAGGAGACCTCTGTGTGACGGAGGAGGGGGGGAGGGGACCTCTGTGTGACGGAGGAGGGGGGAGGAGACCTCTGTGTGACGGAGGAGGGGGGGAGAGACCTCTGTGTGACGGAGGAGGGGGGGAGGAGACCTCTGTGTGACGGAGAGGAGGGGGGGATGAAACCTCTGTGTGACGGAGGAGGGGGAGGAGGAGGGAGACCTCTGTGTGACGGAGATGGGGGGGGAGGAAACCTCTGTGTGATGGAGGAGGGGGGAGGAGACATCTGTGTGATGGAGGAGGGGGGGGAGGAGACCTCTGTGTGACAGAGGAGGGGGGGAGGAGACCTCTGTGTGACGGAGGAGGGGGGATGAGACCTCTGTGTGACGGAGGAAGGGTGGGAGGAGACCTCTGTGTGACGGAGGAGGGGGGAGGCAACCTCTGTGTGACGGAGGAGGGGGGAAGGAGAC